>NW_019718270.1:797985-816184 GCF_002891405.2 Cryptotermes secundus | reverse complement strand
TTTTATACAACCAGATACATATTCAGAATACAACAATATTTCGTGTCTTGAATCGGTCTTCCGGCCTCTAGGTTGTAGTGTGTACATCAAAGGAGCTGGATAGGATGGATGTTCAAAGCCCAATGTCCTTCTTCGCAGCAAAGCATCTGCTAAAATAGCTTATATGCAAGTTAGAAAACCGCAACATGAATATCTCCTCTCCTGGCTTCTGCGGTTTCTCTCAGCTGTAGACGTTTTCCGGCTGTGCGCCGACAGCCGTTTCCTTCGTGCCTCTGCTCGCCAACTGTTGGCGGTAAGAAAGAAGGATGAGATTATGCCCCTTGGAAAAGAGGGTCGCTCTAATTGCTATTGTCCAAGTCTTCAAAGAGCCCTGCCCTGCTTTCCTTATTGCCTAATTTGCTAGTGGATTACAACGTCTGCATCTTCCACCGAGGGCCTGACTTTTGAAAACTTGCCAGAAACTCGCGCTGCCGAGGCCATGTTCCAACTCATCTTTCTTCAAGTTTTAAATGTAAATTGAGAAGATTAGAGTCTCTGTGATGCCGTGCAGTATGACAGATATGTATGAAATATGTCAAGGGATATGCTTCCTCCGTATTTAGGGCTGATGAGTGCCTTGAAAATAAGCATAAGCCGCTTGGATAGGGTATAAAAGTGCACGTTCCTGGTTATACAAAAACTTTTTTATCACAGTACTCGCGGAGACAATTAATGCAGTTAGTAGAGATGATAGCTATAGTAAAGAAACAATACTACAACTAGCTGGCGATATCTGGAAAACCACAATTGTTCTCGGTGTGTAATTAGCATTATCTTAATTTATAAACTTAAAGTTTAACCCATGAAATAGAGTAAAAAGGAAAATTTGACCCCGTGCTTAACTCATTCGGCACTACGCCATGAAGGCCTATGAGTTTCTGAATGTATAGATCCACATTTTCTTGACCTCGACACTAGGTGGAGGTTAGTGGTCAACGTCACACTCCTGCCACTTTACCCTTGGGGAAAGAACTATCGGTACCCACTAAATAGGAGGCTGGGTGAGCCCCAGAGCAGGTCCGGACGATATTGAGAAGAGAAAACCCTTGACTCTATTGGGACTCGAACTCTGATCCCTCGGACGTCTAGCCTGTAGCCAGTCGCTATACCAACTGCACTATCCCGGCTCCTATAAAATAAAATAATGTTAGTATAAGTTCATTTTGAATTTTTTGGTATAATTCTTGTACGAGGTGTATTGGAGCGTTCCCGGGCTAGGTCAAAACAGGAATACTGACTCAACTTACTCAATTTTGGCTGTCATCTCCTTCAAAACAGTCTCCTTTGGGACTTATACAGCGATCCTATCGTTTTTTGCACTCTTCAAAAACACTGTGGAAGCCATTTTCCTTAACGCTGTGAGACAGCTTCCGATTCCCTTTGGATGTCAGACAGTTTCGAAACGTCGTCCCTTCAGTTTCACTTTCAATTCGGGGAAGAAAGTGAAATGACATGAGGCTAAGTCCGGCGAGTAGGGAGGATGGGCAACGATAATCAGATTGATGTTAGTCACAAACTCTGTGGTTTTTAGGGACTTGTGGGCGGGCGTGATGAAGGAGCTAGTTGTGCTTGCGCCAAAATTGCTGTCTTTTTTGTCGCACATTTTCACTCTAGCGTCTCAAAACGTCACAGTAACAGTAAAAGTCAGAGTTGACGTAGTGTTAGGGGGAACAAATTCACGGTGAACAATCCCCTTCACGTCGAAGAAACCAATGATCATGCTTTTTTTGAATTCCTGTCCTGCCACGTCTTTTTGCTCTTGGTGATTGTGAGCTCCTCCATTTTGACGATTGTTGCTTTGTTTCCGGAATATAACCGCAAATCCAACTTTCGGCACCCGTTACGCTCCTAGAGATAAAATTTGGGTTCTCGTTAGCCTTCTCTCGTAGCTTACGCCCCGCCGCTTTTGATCATTGTCAGGATTCCGAGAACAAACTTCGCAGAAATGAGGCACAGGTTCAAAATTTCCGTTAAGATCTCCTGGCAAACTGCACAACTGACCCAAACGGTGTCTGCGAGCTTATAGATTGTTCGCGACGGCCTTCGTGAATGAGTTATCTAATGTTTTCAGCATTTTCTGTCGTTTTGCTGGCGTTTGGTCGCCCTGGACGTTGGTTATCTTCAACTGACACTCTACGGGCCTTGAAACGTGAATGCGTTCGAAAATCCCGTCAGGCTTAAAGAATGTTCTCCTAAAGCCTCACGAAATATTCCAAGGATTTAGGTAGCGGATTTGACGAGCTTCACGCAAAATTTAAGCAGACACGTTGTTACATTTTGCCATCCATCGCAGACAAACGAAATATGAAGTCGAGAAAGCATTCGTGGGAAAATGATGCATGTTTACAACGCGGTGTCAAGTGGCAGACTGGTGCTATTGGCTTGCGGAAGTGTGACCTTGGCCTCCCTTCTCATCTCCTTTCGCCGAGGCAGTACAGTAACAGTCTGAACTTTCCGGTAGCACCTATTCGCTCTTAAAATACGGCGCCATTCTAACTATACACGTACATTAGAAATTATTGATATCATTCTTAATATTGCTAGGAACAGTAGCACAAGCAACAGTAGCAGTAGTAGTAGTAGGAGGTGCAGGAGGAATATGGGTGGTGGCAGGTCACGGGTATACCTTACGTAGCTTTTGATAACAAGACCGGAAAGATAGGAGTAGGGCGAAGTAGCAGGTGAGGTTTAGACTCTAGACAATCTCCGGCGCCTCATCCATGCGCTCGTGTTTAAACCGAGTCTAACTAATACGCAATTATTTTCACACTGTAGAAGATAATGTTGTCTCTGTGCTTAACTAATTAAGCACAAAACCTTGAAGGTGTATTGGGGAGTAGACGCATAGATCCACATTTCCTTGACCTCGGCACTGGCTGGAGGCAAGTGAGTTGTCAGCTTCATGCCCTTGACGGTTTATACCCTGGGAAATGACCCTGGCACCCATTGGATAGGAGGTTGAGTGAACCCCAGAGCCGGTCTGGACGAAGTGGAGAAGAGAAAATTGTTCACCCTAACGAGACTCGAACTCCGATCCCTCGGTTTTCCAGCCCGTAGCCAGTCGCTACACCAACTACGCTACCGGCTCATATTTTCACACTGTTCTCCTCCCAAATAGATTTTGCTAGATTAGGCAAGCAAAAGAACTGACATCAGAGAAATATTGAAAGTTAGAAATACTGCTGAAGAGATACAAGAAACAGGGAGTGAGGTATAGAGCGGAGATAAGAAATGTAGAGCTGCAGAACTCATTAAGCTGTACAAGCCTCAGTACAAAGTATAAAATCGATATTCTCCTCGCTCGCCATGGCCATAATGTTCTTAGACTGCCTCTCTCTCAGCGCGATCTAAATCCTGTTGAGAAAATATGGCTATAGTGAAGAACAGAGTTGCTGTTAAAATGTTACGTTTAAAATTGATGACGTGAAGGGACTAACACAAAAACTTTCCCTAATTTCGAGCAAGAAAATTGGACTCATGTTTGTAAACACGTATAGAACAAGACGTTAGGGGAAGAACTAATTCCCTACTTTCCTTTAAAACAACACGAAAAGAAAAAATCAAAGGGGACACACAGACACAAACAGAAATGTGATCTCATAAAGGCAGGGTTACATCAGCGTCTGAAAAGCCGCGTTGTTAAAGGGGTGTTTGGAAAGCGTGACTGAGCGTCTGTTTATCATATCAACGATTTTCCTGTAGCGTTCTCTCCGTTCATTTATGTGTATAGGTTTCATGAAGGAAGTACACCATTCTCATTGAGATTGAAATTACTGTCCCTCTTGTTCTGAAGAAAATCAGGAAAAAACGTTGCAAGTACTGGATTCACCCTTTAAATTCCAAAATAATAAATGCAAATCAGGTTAATTTACTGCATGGCATATCATGTAAACTTACAGAAAATACTTTAATTTTATCGAGTGTCAGTAAAATCTTTGATGATCTCATATGTCTGGCCGGTGATCACCTAAGGAAAGAAGGGCTCCGTGGAGGAGAGGGTACTGGACCAGAAAAAGCGCACGCCATAAAAATAAGGTAAACACAAAATATCAGGTCTTGGTCTGGATTATGGTAGTTTAATACAGGTTAGATTAGGTCGTCAGATGAGGATTACGCAGTGTACTACTGCGAATCTAATCCCCCCCCCCGAACTCCTCTAGACCGTCGAGTGATTTGCCTCACCTGGAATATATTAGGCTAGTTTAGATTGGCAGATGAGGATTGACAGCAGGCTGGGCGTACGCCCGGTCATCGCTCTCCGGCCCACCATCTCGTGCGCTGCTTTTGTTGGATTACATTACGATAGGTTAGGTGGGTTAGGTTGTCACATGAGGTGTGTGCAGTGTACTTCAGCGCATCTGCCCCCATCAGCGCACTCCGGCGGACTTACTAGTGCGTGGCTTCGTTTAGAATGCGTTAGTTAGGTTATGTTAGACCAGTGGCTCTCAATCTCTGTGAGACTGCGGTCCAGTAAATTCTTTTTCTTATAAGACGAGGGCCCGGTACTGGGACGCGGCCCGGCTGTTGAGAACCATTGGCTTAGGCTAGGGAATCAGATGAGGTGTGCACAGTAGACAATTGCGAATTCACCCCCACCACAGTTCGGAAGACCTTCCAGTGAGTGGCTTGATTTGGATTATGTTAGGTTAGGTTTGCTTAGGTTAGAATATAAGATCATGTTTGCTCAGAGGACTAATGGGTATCAGCCAACGCCCGCTCCACACCAGCAGACCTTCCAGTCAGGAGTTAATTTGGATTACGTTTGGTTACGTCATGTTAGGTTAGGTAGTCGGATGAGGTGTACGCCCTATACTACTGCGCATTCGCCCGCCCGCCCCGCCACTCCGGTAGACTGCCTAGTGAATGGCCTCATTTGGAATGCATTAGGTTAGATTATTTTAGGTTAGGTTAGGTTGTTCGATGAGTTTTACACAGTGGATCCCTGGGCTTTGCACCGCCCCACTCACTAAAGCTGACTTCCCAGTGAATCACCGCTGTGAGTGCTTCATATCCTACAGATAAAACACGTTTTAATTATCAAACTGATTCCTTCCTACATCCAGCGAATCCCAATCATGACATATAACTTGACATCTATCTCCTCAATCATTATTTTTTCTTTATTTTGACAATCAAAATTTTTATGTTCCAAATATAGGATCTTCCTTCAATTTCTGTTATGAATTTTTCCGTGTCAAACATGTTGAAAAGAAGCTGATGAAAACCACATTGTGTGAAACCCTCCCTACAGTCAGCTGAGCATAATGACGAGAAGTTTCTGATACTGATGTAACCCCGTCCTAAGCCTCCTAACAAAAATTAGAGTGGATACACAGACAAACAAACAGCAAGGTGATCTCTCAGCCTTACAGTGTTAGGAGGATAAACAGATTTGATAGCCACAGAAGGATACAGAGACCGCAAGGTGATCTCATAAGCCTCCTTTCATTTCTTCAAAACAAGGAATGTATGTGTGAGGGTAAGTCAATAAGTAAGTTACAAATGGATATAGAACTTAAACAAATAAAGTACTGGTGCGAAAAATGTTTTTCTTTCTCAACATAATTTCCCTGTACATTAAGGCACTTGTCCCATTGTTTCGAAAGCCCCTGAAAACCAACAGCATAAAATTCTTTGGGCTGCTGTCGGAACCAGGCAGTGACTTCCCTGTCTAAAGCTTCATCGTCGGGAAAATGTTCAGCCGAAGGATGATGTTTAAGAGGGCCGAACAAATGGAAGTCGCTTGGAACAAGACTCATAACCTGTGACAATTCGGACTAGCATATCGTGTCCTTCATCGTGGTAGCGACTGAGATGTTGTAATTCCAGACCCATTCTTCGCATTTTGTCCTGTGGGGTCAGCATGCGCGGCACCCATCATGCACAGACTTTGTGAAAACCTAACCTGTCATGCGACTTCCATTTGTTTGGCCCTCTTAAACATCATCTTTCGGCTGAACATTTTCCCGACGATGAAACTGTAGAAAGGGAAGTCACCGCCTGGTTCCGACAGCAGCCCAAAGAATATTATGCTGCTGGTTTTCAGGGGCTTGTGAAACGATGGTACAAGTGCCTCAATGTAAAGGAAGATTATGTTGAGAAATAAAAGCATTTTTCAAATCAGTAGTCTTATTTGTTTAATTTCTATATCCATTTGTAACTTACTTATTGATTTTCCTACGTACATCATGAAGGGGCGCTAGCTTGATAATATTATTGTGAGCAGTGCTATTAATCTGGACAGTCAGGACGAGAGTACAGGATCCTAGATACTGCGTAGCTGTCGTGGATATAGTGACAGGCTACAGAGCTTCAGACGGCATGTCTGGATGGAAATTGAAGATTAATTTCTTCTTACAAATATATTTTGCCATTCCAGGAGTCAACTATGAGACCGACTTTCCCTGTGACATCACTGTGAAAGTCATTATTACACGGTAAGGAAAGATCCGTGTTGACTGTACTTCTGTTGCCACAACATGGCGGACCCTTACGTTGGGTATGTTTTCGCTACGACTGTTATCGCAGATGGAGAATCTTTGCTCCCCTGCTGTGGCGTTGGGAACTACAGAGCCTCCACACTACCGTTTCCCTAAGCCTTCTCTCTTGCGCGATCCACCTTCCTCTACTTTTGTTTGACTAACTATTCTTACAGGTGACACAGATTCGTTCTTCCGATATAACGAACAGCTTATATATCTACCTAATAATATACAATACTTTAATACAACTAATATTTAAATTCCGGATCTATTGTGATATGGGCAGGGCATGTAGCACGAAAGGGGGAGACGAGGAAAGCATATAGGATATTGGTGGGAAAGCCAGAACGAAAGAGACCACTGGGAAGACCAAGGTGTAGATGGATGGACAATATCAAAATGGATCTTAGAGAGATAGGATGGTCTGGATTGGATTGATCTGGCTCAGTATAGGGACCAGTAAAGGGCTCTTGTAAACACGTTAATGAACCTTCGGGTTCCATAAAATTCTGGGAAATTCTTGAGTGGCTGCAAAATTGGCGGCTTTTCAAGAAGGGCTCAGCTCCATAAGTAAGTAAGTATCTATTGTGTTTTGGTAACTATAATGCAGTATTAGTAAAATTAATTTCGTCTTTAAATTACGATCGACACAACTTTGAAGGTAACAAATATTTTTAAAAATCAATATAATTTCGATCTAACGTTTCATCTGAGGAATCTTATTGTACAGAGAACACTGAAAGTCTACAGAAAAAGTGACTCTATATTTCTGCAAAGTAGAGAATATAATGACGATTAACAACAGATTTTCTTGAGATATGTTGGCTGATGATGACACTTGAGGTCGAAATATGTACTGGGTTTTAAAAAGTGTTAGTTAGTTAGTTAGTTAGTTATTGGAGAGGGTGGGTTTCCCTATGCACTGAGACCTGTATTGGTCCATTGTGCTTCCCTCTATGATTTCTACCAGTCTCTATATCCTACCGATACTGGTGCTTACCATCAGTCCCGCCCAGCCAGCGAGACCGGCTCTACTGGCTGAGAAGTACCTATAATGCTTCCCCCATCTACCGGAGGTATTACTGACTGCTGTTGGGCGGGAAACGTCCGTTAATTTGGCTCAGTGAGCTCCTTTGGAAATATGAGGTTCTTTTACGTGCCGTAAAGCTACGACACGGGACCCACGGCTTAAAGTTCCTCCCGGAGGACTTGTTTCCTGAATTTTTCCGCCCTTAAAAATTCGACGACCTCCGCCGGGTATTTGAACCCGCGTACTACGAGTCATGAGGTGGGAACGTTACCTCTAAACTACGGAGGCCGCTTTTTAAAAAGTGTTAGTTACCGCTTGAAGTTCTGCCGAGAGCCGTTTAAATTAAAATTTAATCCTATTGTCTCCTCTCCATGGTAGAGGAGTCAATAGAAAACTGAGCACCACATAATTATTCAAGTGGTCAATGAAGTCATTCTTGTGGAGTCCGAAACTAAATCACAAACTTCGCTAAATTTTTCCTCTTCTGCTCCAGATTGATTTGGTTCTTCATAAACAATTTGTGTAAGATTCGTTTTAATATTATCTTCCCATCTACGACTAAGACTCTCAAGAGTTATCTTTACTTAAGGCCATGAGAATAAAACTACGGGCATATTTCTTGTTTTTCTGTACTTCTTTATGCAACACATATCTTTCTTGATTCAGTCATTCAAACAATATTAGTTGAAGGAAGTTAATATTCAAATGCTTCATTATGTTATTTCCCCCTGTCGTCTGATCATTCATCTCTCTCAGATCCTAACTTTTTCTTCGCCCCTTTATTCTCGAAAGCAATTCACAACGAACTAGTTGATCAAAATAACCGTAATTACAAACGGAAGGATTTACGAGGAACACACGAAAAGTGTGTTATTACATAGTCATCAATTCTGAACTACAATTCCAGAATGCTATTGCTGGTAAGGTCCGCTTCTAGAGAGGCAGTTCTCATATATTTTGTTGTGGACAGCAAGACGGACCAACAAGTAACTAGTATTTCTGCGCAGAAATTGCTAATTAGAAGAGCTGCGTGGAGTTTATTTAGAATGTGTGCCGATGATGAAGTTATGCTTAATTAAATCTTTTTTTTTTAATTCTCTCAGTGGGGGGTGGAGTCCAGCTGGGTTCACTCGGCACCGCGGCCACTCATTGGTCTATTGTAGCCTGCCCCGGGTGATTATGATGATGGAGAACTTGGTGGAATGAAGATTGGCAGGCGAAACCGAAGTACTCGGAGAAAACCCGCCCCAGCGACACTTTGTCCACCATAAATCCCACTTGAGCAGACCCGGGATNGTGTAGAGAGAGAGCAGGAAGGGGAGAGAGAAATAGGCTGGAAGAAGGAAAGAAAGTATGAAGGAGTCAACAGATAACTTAGTACGTTAGATTCGTATATGGGTGCGGGTAAGGTTCAGAGATAAGTCATTTTACGGGAATGTACATTTAAAATTGAAAGACTGCTAAAATGCAATAGTATGCTTAAAACGTATAAATTTACGAAAAGTATGTTAGACCGATCTAGTAATTTTATGTAAATATTTTTACAAGCGATTTAATTGTCACCATAGGATATTCACATATGGTAAATGCAGGAGGCGCCTCCAGTTATGGAGGGTAACTGCGAACAAATTCAATGTTCAGACACATAGAGCCGACAAAAGGCCATCCCCCAAGGTTGGGCTTGGGCGGTGGGCTTAAAGCACCTCGTTGTAAAGAAGTAACATTTTATGAAATGTTACACAAAGCTTCGAACTTACATAAACTGTTTACGTATGGAATAAGTTGTAATAATGTCCCCTCCTTTCCGTTCGTTCTGGGGTAGGTTCTGACATTACATATCATAAACATTTTAAGCTGGCAGCAGGGTACGACAGCGGTCACTCACACTGCAGCCCTTTCAAAGTTCTGTGAAAAGGAATTTGCTTAGTTACAAATATTTCCGGTCGTAATCCCTTGCTTTTTATGACACATTGTTGCTCAATAAAACTCCGTCTGTTTTCAGTTTGTCGCCCTTGACCCTACAGACAAAGATACAAAGACACAGCTGACAAAAGGTTCTCAGTGCTAAAAGTTCAGTTCTGTGTTACATTAGTGTGATTCATTATATCGCGATGCCTAAAGCAAAGCCAACTAAATCGTGTTATTTAAAGCAGTTTGTAGCTGATCTGGGAGATGCTATGTTTTCAACTGAAGGTAACATTTCCTACTATAAGATGTGTGACACAAAATTAGCGGCAGGAAAATGTTTCACGGTACAACAACATATCGGCCGCGACAAGCATATACGAGGAGTGCAAATTTCGAACAAAAAGAAACCTGTGCAAATGTTACTGCAAAAGTGTTCATCTGAAGGCAGAAATAAGTCATCGGATTTTTTCACAGATCTGTGTGCTGCTTTGGTGTCCGCAAATATTCCGTTTTGGATTCTGAAAAATGAAAAACTGAAAAATTTTCTGGAAGTGAATTGTGGTCGTTCTATCCCGGATGAATCCACACTTAGGGAAAACTATCTTCCCAAGTGCTACAACAGTATTCCGGAAATGGCTAGGAATAAAGTGCATGAGAAGGTGATTTCCGTTTCTATTGATGAGACCTGCGATACGGAGGCTCGCTACGTGGAAAACGTCATCATTGGAACCTTGGAAACTGGCGGACCGGGTGAAGTGTTTCTTCCTACGAGTGAGGTGCTAGAATCCGTTAATCATTTCACAATTTGTAAACTTTTCAACAGGTCAATGTTTCTACTGTGGCCAGAGGGTATACGACAGGACGCCTTTTTTTTTGTGACCAATACGGGTACATATATTTTAAAAGCAGGCAAGTAAATAAAGTCGTTTTATACGAAATTGGTGCACGTTACTTGCCTAGCTAATGCACTGCAAAGAGTGACGGAGGAAGTGAGATCAAGATTTCCTCGAGTAGATGCTCTCGTGTCGAGGACGAAGATTTTCGTCAAGGCTCCAGCTCGTAAAATGCAGTTTAAGTCTATGGCTCCTGGTGTTCCACTGCCCCCGGGACACGTCATTACAGGTGGGGAATGTGGATTGCTGCTACAATTTACTATTGTGATCATTTTCGGATAGGGAAAAAACACTGTAGATTCAATGAAGACGGAGGATGCGAGGGCAATTGAAGCTGCTCAGGAACAGTTCTCGTGCATCGAAATGGAAGGAGAGCTGTCCTTCATAAAGGCAAATTTCAGTTCCTTGACTGAAAGAATCAAATGCTTACAGGAGAAAGGGGCAACGCTAGAATATTCGCTCGCTCTGGTGAAAAAAAAAAGCCAGTAATTTGGAGAAAGTGTCAGGGGACACTGGTAAAATGGTGTCAAGAAAAATTAAACATATTCTAGATAAAACTCACGTTATGAAACATTATGCAGCATTTCTAAAATTCTGACAGGAGAGACGTTCAGCACTTTCAATATTGAAGATGAACTTACTGCTAGTACACTTCAAGCACGCTCCCATTTTGTCTGCAGATGTGGATAGTAGTTTCTCCAGGTACAAGAATGTGCTGTCGGACAAGAGGCGTTCACATACCTTTCAGAATCTCTGTATGTTGACTGCCATCTATTGCAACTCTGAATGAGGTAGCACTTAAATGTTGGAATATATACCGTATATGTACATTTGAAAAGCTTTTCAATGCAGCAGAAAAAATCATATTAAAACATTTAGCTTAAAATTCAGTCATATATTGCTTAATTTTCGACATAACGAGGACGAACTTGAAAGAGTAACGTTGAGTTCACAGTGTTAATAAAGATTAAAAATACATTTTAAAACAATTAGTAGATTTTCCATGACATGATACATTTTTAGGTCGTTTTTTATCTTTTCGATCATTTTTCTGGATTTTTTCGGTCTTTTAAAAATATTTTTAGGTCATCGAAATCCGGGCCCTGGCAATAACACTAAGACAGAAAACTCACAAATGTTCACACCACTAATACCGAAGCCCGACCTAGGACACAACACACCCTCGACCGTCACAACAGAACAAGTATCGTTTATCGTAATGCTATCGTCCTACCTCCTTCTTCGTCTTTCAAGGCGCTCCCCTATAAAAGTGTTACTCATTTCTCATTTTCTTCATCCTCGACGCATATCCATCCCGTCGCTACGATCCATCGTAGCCTCTAAGATTTAACTAGATATATTTTCACGTGTAGGGCAGTACGCGCGACGAAAATGACGGGTTCTACTTCGGATGATTGGATCTAATAGCACCTTGGTTACATGTTCTCTTAATCACATTTAAACACAGCGCTATTGTTCATTTCCACCATTTACTCTTCACCGTTGCACACGTACTACGATTGTCTGTTTCCGCTAGTGGTCTCCTAGCAATAGATCTGAACACAGAAACTGTCACTTCTAATTACTATAAAGTCTTCTTGTCTTCTACAAACGTCTCTGGTTATATTCTACTGAGATCTCAGAAACGATTCGTAGCGCCGTTCGTTTTTAAGATGACTACTATGCACGGACTCCAAGGAAAACACCGTCTCGCAATGTTGTGGATGCATATTTACAGCTACGCTACCTGGCAAGAGACTTCCTATATCTCCGTGCTTTTGCTTGGCGCGGATCGCACAGAAAACACAGTTTCTCTTCTATTGTTGCCTGTATTCGTTTTTACGGAGCTGTTGCCTGGCAACGAGTTGGTAAGATCCGTTACAATATTAATAATTTTCATTGGCATATGAAGACTTAAATCACGAACTTCCCCGTAATATATCATCTTAAATTACTCAGTTACTTCGTCGTTACACTACGTTATATCCAACATTTTCAGTATAAAATGTAGCTCTTAATTTGATTGATGTTCGACAAAATTAAATTAGTGCAGATTTCTAGTTCAAATTTTTTTTATTAATGCTGATTAATGTCGGACATTAAACCTGCAGGCTTACAGACATGACCTGCCACTTTGCGCAAATAAGTCTGTTTATCGTACTCCTGTTTGCTGCTAAACGTATCACTGAATGGTTCGCTCTTTGAGTGGCACTCAAATCCAGCGCTCAGAAACAAGTGCCGTAAGTCACAAAGCCTAAGTATACTCCCTTTCTGAAGAAATCGTGAAAGAACCAAGAATCACAAGTCATTCATAGCTTCAAGAATATCTGTACACAGAAGTTCTTTTGGAATGTAGCGCTTAAATATTAGATTGTGGAGATACCTCTACACGTCTTGGCTTCATCTTTTTCATATACCATCCCTTCTGGCAGTGCAGTTGGTAGCTGTGTTGACCGCCGCCTGATGACGTCATGTCTCTAGGGCGCGATAATAGAGTGTCTGTCTGTGGGAGCAGAACGAGAAGTAGAGGTTAGAGGGTCGGACGGATTTCCACGGCCTGCTTTGAGAGTGAGGGCGCCTAAAATCCCTCTGGGAGAGTTAAAGAGAAGGGAGAGAATGAAGAAGTGGGATCGAGGGAGAATGCGGGGGAGAAAAAAGTTCTGATTGAACGTCCCCGTTAGCCCAACGTCGTTCAATACTTCGTTACTGGACTGCCTGCCGGCCTGCCGGGACGGCTACAGGCTGTGTTACAAGTCGAGTGCATGCCAGGCAATGAAGAAGAGAATACTCCACAACAACAAACACCCCATGGTCTCAAGAACACCTACGTTCAGTGTCATTACTATAGACTTCTGATCCTTAGCAACAAGTGACGACGTGTAGATATGAAAAGTGGTGGTGCTTTGAGAAACGATTATGTTTATAGTCATGACATAGTCATTTTGTTATTGCTAGTGGGGTGGGCCTATAGTCATTTTGTTATTGCTAGTGGGGTGGGCCTAAGTCCCTTGTACTGCGGCTACTTCTGGCCTATTGTACTAGCTCCAGATGATAGGTGAGGGTGATTGTGGAGCAATTGGTGGAATGAAGATTGGCAGGGGAAACCGAAGCATTCAGAGAAAATCTGCACCAGCGCCACTTTGTCCACCACAAATCCCACTTGACCAGACCCGGGATCGAACCCGGGCTGCCGCGGTGGGATGCCAGCGACTAACCGCTTGAGCAATGGTGCGGTCCCATGACATAGTCTTAGTAAAGTGCTAATAGCAGTGCGGCGGCTCAGGTTCAGTTGGTGGCAATAATAAGCGTCTTCCATTCCACCTAGTGACGTCATAGCTGCGTCATAGCTCAAGCGGTTAGTTGCTGGCTTTCCACAACGGCGGCCCGGATTCGAGCCCGGGTCTGGTCAAGTGGGATTTGTAGTGGACAAAGTGGCCCTAGGGTAGGATTTACCCGAGTACTTCGGTTTCCCGTGCCAGTCTTCATCCCACCAATTGCTCCAAAGTCACCCTCACCTATCATCTGGGGCTGGTACAATAGGTCAGAAGTGGCCGCAACACCGAGTGGACTCGGTCCGACCCCACTACGAAAAAACTAATTAACCAACTAACTAACTAACTTACTAACAAACTAAAAACTATCTTCATGAAGCTGGGCCCTTCTTGAGAAGCCGCCAACTGTGCAGCTACTCAAGAAGTCCCAAACTTTTTATAGAACCTGAAGGTTTATTACCGTGCTCACAAGAGCCATCCACTGGTACCCATCCTGAACCAGATCGATTCTGTCCATACGAGCGCAAACTATCTCTCTAAAATCCATTTTAATATTGTCCATCCACTTTCGTTATTGGTACTCAGTGATGCCTTCCTAATCTGTTCCTGTACTTAGGCATGTAATGAAGCCCTATCCCAGGAAGTTACAGAAGAGGGTGAAAGTACAGCTGTAGTGTATAATAATAATTATCAGACAAAAATTATTTTTAAACTAAATGAAAACTGGAGAATTTGACGGAAATAACTTCTCAGAAACAACTGGATAGTGAGTATAAACTGAAAATTCTAAAATACCAAAATAATTTTCGAGCTTAGTAATACACATAAGTTAGGCAAAAATATTAATACAAGGAACTATACAGTGTTCCCAATAATTCGTACCAATCAAATAAATTTTTTCTTAGCAAATGAAGAGAAGCTAAATTCCTCCACTCGATAAGACTTGGCAGAGTTTGTCATGCGAACGCGGTTCACTGTCTGCTGGAAGCAAAAGAAGCAGAACAATGTTGAGAGACAGAAGAGTCACGACTTTCCTCAGGGAGAGTTAGGAGCCATTTGGATCTGGAAACAGTTATGGTTATTAAAGAAACAATAATGTAAATTCTCGGCCACTGTTTTGACATTGCAAGCACTAAGAAAACATAAGATGAATCAGCTATAAAATAGAGAGCAATCATATTTAAATGGTTACTAACAAAAAGACGATAGGTTTAGAAGCTTGCCGCATCAAATCAACTGTAGAAAAATAATGGATAACATAGATCATCAGAATAGCAAGGACAGATAAAATAATGTTCATGGTACACAAAAAAATGCCTATATGATGATGTAACTATTGAATAAACAAGAGCAAGTTCTTGCTTCTCTCCGAATAACATGTAATCTTAAAGGATAGTTCGAGATTTTGTATGTCGTATCCACCGTAATCCTAATGTCAGTTTATTACTGTAACGAACAAATTAGATGCAGGATTTTCACTGGCAATTCAGTATTTCCTTTGCCAACGATCCTTCATAAATTATTCCATAGTAACCATGACCTCGTCGGTCATGGTAGCCGAGCGGTCTAAGGCATGTACTGTTTTCGCTCGCTTGGAAACTGGGATCGTGGGTTCGAATCCCACTCAGGGCAAGGATGTTTAGTTTGTGTGTGTGCGTTTTTCTCTGTTTTTGTACAGGTAGAGGTCTTGCGACGAGCTGATCACCCGCCCAAGGAGTCCTGCCGAATGTGTAAGATCTAGAAAAACCGAACTGAACGGAGAAGTTCATGGAGGTAGGCTTAGGATAAGTGGGGCTGTAGTGCCAAAGGAGGGGGGAAACATGACCTCTCTCAAAATCTGAAGTTGTCCTTGATTTACACATTAAAAATGAAGTAATAGATGTACATATTTTTCGATAGACCTACATGATGCTACTAGAAGGTCAACAAGAGCAGAGCTGTTTATGTTTTACATAGGCCTACTGTCATGTGTATACTGAAGCATGTGAAATGGGGGTAAGGGAAACAATAGGCTCTTTCTAACATGAGGAAGCAGTTAAAGCTCTACACAATAAACACGCTCTTCTTGGATGTGACTTCGTGTAGTCGGATAGATGTTCATCGGCATATCGTAAGAACGTGTTTCCTCGATCTTCCTAGCTCCTTGAATATGCAGGGAGTACTTTCTTCAGGAACATCGGTAAATTTGTATCAAAATACACAGCATCACATCTTAGAAGACAGAGTTCTTCATACAATTTTTGATCGCATGTAAAAAAAGCTTTAAAATTGTCTAATCCCAATACGATTGGCGATTACTTGAAAAACTGAAAATAATGTAGAACCATTAAGAAGTACATAATAAGTATATATATGTATACCGAGACTTAGGTGGTAACCGTGAACAATGCCTTGAGATTGCAGTATGAAGAAGCGAGAATTTTAGAAAGAGTGATTGGTATGAAATGGCAATATAAGAGAATGTTCAGATTTACGCGAGAAATTTCTCTTCGCCATTAAAAACGTTACACCCAACAAACAAGAGATGAATACGACATTATTTAATTACATAAATATTAAATAACAGAATGTAAATACGGTACCTACACACGATAATTGCACTATAATCTTCATCCTCAAAAGGTGGAAATTGATTTATTATTTCCTTCCATTTTAAATACATTTTAACTAATTCTTAACTTTCTGCCTTTAACTGTTTTTAATTGGATCGGGAGCCGATACAGTGAAGCAACTTACAAACATATCCCCAAGATATTATGGAGTGTGAATATAGAAGAGATTTTGATTGGTAGCTGCATTCATTGAACACATACACACACACAACTCGTAACTATAAGTATCTGTAGCGTTATTGCTAAGCCATACTCTGCAATTCACTAATTCACTACAGCACACATTTAAGTTTTCTCACTCTGCTGTGTCTTAACCATTTTTCTGGTAACGGGCTGGCGTTCCTCTTCCTCTAGGCTCTGTCCCTTTGCCTCAGCTACAAGATTCTAATAGCAACAGCTCACAAGGACTGAATTGCAGAAATTCTCTGACTAACTCACTTACTCACTCACCAACCAACTCACTCCACTCTACTAACTTAGAGAGACAGAGTCATCGTTACTATAAGACTAGCGGTTTACCGCCAATTGGTTCATCTTGGGGCGAAGCCCCTTGAGGCATACGACAAGATTTTTTTCAACTGAACTGAGCAACGTCTTCCCAAAGGATCCCTTTGGAACTTGTTCTGTTCTCCTTTACAGTTCTCCTTTCGCATGGCAAGGCAGCCTCGGCATGAAGCTGGATAGGTTTCTCTCCTTCTGCTTTGGTGCAATTGCAGCAGCTCCGCATACATTCCGCAGCTGTCTTTCAGAGGTGGCCACCACCTCAACACAAACACCGAGGCGGTTGCTTGCAGTTGGCACAGAAATGGCTAAAGTTTTGGCAGTTGTAGAACTGCATAAGGTCAGACTGAGCTCTGTATAACTCTATCTCGATGATACTATGTTTAAGGCTATTCAGCTTGAACATCTCTGAGACTGTCTGTTTCTTGTTAAGGTGACAAGGAATAGAAGGAGGAGTTCCACGTCGGTCTGCCAATTTGGCACTCTTGCTTTTGTAGTCAAATGCCTTACTTTGACGACTTTGAGGCCTAAGTCCTCAAGGCTGTTGGAAATATTTTCCGCTGGCTTGTCTGGGGAAAGGTGACGGATTACTGCCTTCAAGGGCTTTTAGGAATTTGGGGAGAAAGTACTCACTAATTGTCCTGCTTATAACGTTTCAGCAAGGACGGCACAAGAAACATGGTACCTCTGTTGCTGTTAAATTGTTGCTTAACGGACCCCGCAGAAAACACCACTCCTCTGTTGTTGTTTATGTGCACCTATTTGAGAGATTGTTATCGTTTTCCAAAACCAACCCTCTACTATAGGCCATAGGCCTACAACTAATTAACTCTATGGAACAGGGTGCATCTTAAGACGCTAATAGTCACTCACCTGGTAAATAAATTCCTCCCCTTCCATAGAATGTATAATTTCGTTACCGTATTCACAAGACTCCGTCACTGATATCCATGTATCCGGTCAACATCCTCACATCTATTTGTCTCAGATACATTTTTATTGCCTTCGTTCCTAGGCCTCTAAAATTATCTCTCTCCGTATGGGTTTCCGGCTAAAATTCTTCATGCATTTCCCAGCTGCCTTACTCGTGCTACATGATCTCCCTCTCTCGTCGTCCGTCTCTACCATAATGGGGCGACAAAAGCCCTTTGATTTAATGATGAAGAAGAAAGAGAAGAAGAAGGAGACGAAGAAGTTGATGACTATGGAACAACAAAAATAAAAATTGAAAATATACGTTGGTGGAAACGTGTAGATTTAAGAAGGCGAAATTCAGTAACATACAGTCTCGTTAGCAGCCAGGATAGTTCAGTGAGCATAGCGACAAACTTAGGGCTGAACGATCGGGGGTTACATTACCGACAGGGGCCGTCGGGTCTCTTGTAAATATCTATGTCTAGGAAGGGGAGGTGACCTTCACTTTCGGCTCTCTAGGCCATACAGTATACCGCAAACCCACACA
>NW_019718270.1:750911-797162 GCF_002891405.2 Cryptotermes secundus | reverse complement strand
GCCTACTTCGTATATAAGCAGCACCTTCCACATCCTATCACCACAGCTACTGCTCTCCGCAGCCATTCAACTGCTCTGAAGATGGAGGCGCTACGTTCCTCCGAAACGTCGGCCAAAACGAAGAATACACCGTGCCTAAACCCAGAAGACAACTTTCTTCATCTTCAAGTCTATAGGTAGTTAGCTAGTTGTTTAATTAGTTAGTTACTTAGTCGCGGGTTTCTGTAGCTGATGCAGGGAGATTTCGGGAACATAGAGGAAGGGGAAAGTCCGTCGTTGGAAGCCGTCACTAGTGAAGACACAGCAGGTTGAGAAGGCTCAAATGTGTGCTCTAGTGAACTGCAAAGTGCGTGAATTAATGAAAAGATTATAAATTACTCATAGTCATGGATCTCTAAGAGTTCAAGAACTTCAATCACCAATCCAAACCCCGTCTATAATCACTCCATCACGTCACAGGCTGTTGAGGAGAACATTTGGACTTAAAAGAGAGCAATTACATAGGCCTAATGAGAATTTGCATAATTTTTATTCTTTACCAAATATTGTTAGGTTTACGACATCCAGAAAAGCGAGATAACAGAGCATGTGTCACATTGGGAGAGATGAAAATGGAAAACAAAATTATGAAAGGAAGAGATCATTTTGAAGACGCACCTGATATGTGACAAATCAGGAATATTAAAGCAGGTATTATTAAAATACGTTGCAAAGGTATACACTGGACTCGCCCAATGACGGGTTAACAGCGGGCTCTTGCGAACGCGTCAAGGATAATTGGATGTCATAAAAGGAGAGGAATTATTTCGCGAACTGAGCGACTATTAGCTTCTCAAGACGGAAACTGCCCCATGGAGAAGGTACTTACTGATGTTTAAAATTATTTGGCAGCCTACCAAATGTAAGTTCGTGTTCTGGTAGTTTAAATTTACATTCGTACTCACATTTCAAGTTTATATTTATTTGCATACATTTATTGAAATAAGCCGGTCACGGTAGCTGAGTGGTCTAAATCATGTACTGTATTCGCTCGCTCGGAAGCCGGGATCATAGTTTCGAACACCACACGAGACAAAGATATTTGGTATGTGTATATGTTTAGTCTGTGTTTGTGTTTTCCTGTGTTTAGTTAGGGGCCTTGCGACGAGCTGATCACTCCTCCAAGGTGGCCTACCATCTGTAAAATAATCATGAAAATGAAAAACTTAGACAAAGGCCCAAGGGGGCCATAGAGCCACTGAAAAATAAATTGTCGAAATATGACTTGAACTTTTTCTAGTGACCAACTTTAGAGTATAGAGGGTGTCGCATGGTCAGCGCAACGAATCCCCACGGCTTTTATTTCGGTTTTCTAGACCGGAACTGCTATTTCCTTGAAATAGCTCCTCAATTATCCTCACGAGGCTAAGTGAACCCCGTTCCAGACCCACCAATACTCAGAAAAATTGGTAGCGTCGGGAATCGAACCCTGACATCTGGATCTGTATCCAGGAACTCTGACGACTAGACCACAGAGGCACTAACTTCTCCGACAAGCGGTGGTCGCTCGGTCGGTATAGTTCGCTTGCGGACAGAACCCACGGAGTTTTTCTAATAGTGTGCTAGGAGATTCAAAAGTGAGTACATGACATGAATGGCAGACGTGATAAGGTATTCAAATATACAAGACAAGTAGCTTTCGGAACTCTGCTACATTTTTAACTACGACCATTACGTTCTTTCGGTAGTGTTCGGCTTCCTGCCGTACCTGCAGGAAACAGTAAGTATTCTCTATGAATCCGATCTCCCAGTCTCATTCCACAGCATCATCATCATCATCATCATCATCATTATCATCGTCGTCATTCTTTCCAGCACTGGTCCCAGGTTACTTCTATCATAAATTATGGGACGGAATAGGGCTTATGTCCGCCTTTCATACGTCTTCCTAAGCACATATTGCTTCTAGGATGGAACCTATGTGGAGGTACCTAACACACAGAAATTGTAATATGTTCTTTACTGTAGAACTTCCCAAGAAATGCATTTCTAATAAAATGTTCAATTTTGTCAGCTTTTTGTAATGTCTTTTGTGATGGAAGCTTATATTCCAATAATGTTTTATTTATTTAATAATCCAGATTTCCATATCACCTTCATAAATCTATCGTCTCTCATTGTGGTTTTTCTTTGATAATTTCATTACTTCATTCCGTGATATTTTTTTTGTAATGTTCATGTCTTGTTTGACAAATACGTGTAGATTAATCTGTCCACACTGACATTAAATACCTCTTTCAACGTTCACTCTACCGACATGTGTTTCATATTTACTTTTCCGTTAATATTCTACAAAATGGTACATGTATGTACTTTCAAAGAATGAAAAATAAATATGTAAATATATGAACTTCTTTGTGCTACTCCACTTTCTATGATTCCGCATTTTTTAATCTAATGACGGATTTTTTTTTATTGCTAGTGGGGAGGAACTAAGTCCCTTGTACTGCGGGCACTTCTGGCCTATTGTACCAGCCCCAGATGATAGGTGAAGGTGATTGTGGAGCAATTTGTGGAATGAAGATTAGCAGGGGAAACCGAAGTACTCGGAGAAAACCTACCCCAGCGCCACTTTGTCCACCACAAATCCCACTTGACCAAACCCGCGACTAACCGCTTGAGCTATGGCGCTGCTTTGACGGATCTTAATCCAGGCTGAGTGCAAGAAAGCGCCTCTGACATCTATTGGTTAATATACCTAGCCTGAAGGTGAGTCATTGGACTTTACTTCTCCATGTTAAATGAAAACTAAAACTATGCTCCGTGGCCTGTAGTCGGCAAGCGAATTATACCGACCGAGCGCCATGTTAAATAACGCACCATAATTCCGAAAGAAGACAGCTGTTTAGAGCACTGCCAGCAAAACCTGCTCTCAACTACACTGCGGATCAAAGTGAAGTACCTCTCTTCCATATAATTCTAATAATTTTCGTTTTTTCAGGCCTTGCTATCAATAAAACTTTCTGCTTAAATAAATTTCTATCAGTTTTGCTTTTGAGTTACCTGCAAGGTGTGTACAGCAAAGTCTCGGCAAGTTTCTAAACATAATATTCCTCTTAGTGGGGAGAATGTAATTTCTCTGGTGGGGGCTGAGAAGCCTACTTTACCATTACGACTTACATGGGATTGCTTCTAGTTCTGAAGTGTCTCAGATCAGCGTTTAAAAGATTCAGCAAGACGATGCAAGATACCGTAAATTGCTTAATTTTCGTGAGGAACTTTGTAGATACGATCTTAATATCTAATCACCAACTTAGAAAATTTGGAAAATGCAATTAAACATAACCTACACACATAATCTACAGCAAGATATAGTATGTTGGTATCAATGTTAAAAAGTTATGGGTAATAATTATCTCCTTAATGGCGTTCTTAAAAATTCAGCAATTATTAACTTGAATTACCCGTTTAAAGACTTAAATTCTTAACTAATTAAATTACCTCCATTGAGCTTAACCCTTCCTCAGAAGCAGCCGTGTAGCCACTGAATAAATTCGCAGCAGGTTTTTGAATCCGAAGGTTCAGTGCCTTGTTCACGAGAGTACTCCACTGGTCCTTATCCAGAGCTAGATCAACCCAGTTCATTCCACCCTTTCATATTTAAGGTACATTTTTATATTATTATTCACTCACTTACGTCTTGGTCTTCCCAGTGGTCTCTTTCCTTCTGACGTTCCCACCAAAACCTATATGCATTCCTGTTCTCCCCCATTCGTGCTATATGCCCTACCCGTCTCATTCTCCTTGACTTAATCATTCTAACTATACTTTGAGAAGAGTACAAGTTATGAAGCCCCCTTTTTCTCCTATATCCCGCCACATCATTTCTCTTCGGTTAGAATATTTGCTTTAGTGTTCTCTTCTGAAACACTCTCAGTCTATGTTCTTCCCTTAGGGTCAAAGACCAAATTTCACACGCACAAAAAGTCACAGGCAAAAATTGTTTTGTATATACTAAGTTTTATGTTTTAGACAGCAGACCAGACGACAAAAGTTCTGGACCAAATTCAGTTTCTTCTTCATTTCCTCGTGAATCAAATTTCGATTTTTTTTACAGCAGTTTCCAGATATATGAGTTGTGTCACACTGTCAGAGCATCTGACATATATCTGTTATATATTTTTCTCTGTATTTTGGTGACGAGACAGCAACATAAACTTAGTTTTCTCTGCGTTTGCTACTAGATCAACGTTCTTACTTGCGTCCATTAGAGTTTCTGTGTTTCTCATTATGGTGTCTATGTTATCAGATTTGCATCATGAGCATAGACCACCAGCTGATGTGCCCCATTTAATTTCAGTCCAACCTGGTTTTCCTGGGTCACCTTAATGGCATATTCTCAAGCAAAGCTGACAGACAATGACGACGAAACATCTCCTTGTTTTAGATAAATTTGAATGCAGAATGTGTCAGACATATGTTTACCTATACGGACTTTACTATACGCTTCATTTGAATGTAATTTAATCAACCTAGTTAATTTCATTGGTACCCCAAACTCTATGAGAATATTGTAGAATACTTCCCTCCTTACTGAATCATACGCTTTCTTGAAATTTACAGTGTGTCCGAGAAGGAAATGCAAATATTCTGGGAGGTCACAGAATCGGCTATTCTAAGCAAAAGCAATTGGAAACTGGATCTGTTTCCGTCTTCAGGTGAGAAAGGAAGATACCTACTCAGTTGGGCCCCTTAGAAAGAGCTACTCTCAATCACTGGCAGTAGTTTATTTCACAAAGACTATCTGAGAAAACTTTACACTTACTGATGAACTGTATAATCTATAACTGGAACACTCACCCGGTGAGGTTCTTCAGTGTCATCGGAAAATATTCATAGAATAATTTCAGGATTCTGTCACATAAAACTCTTTTCTAATATCGAAGAATTTAATTTCTGACTCAGAATATTATGATTTAGGAATAAGCACTAATCGCCTTTAGGAGTTCTTAAAAATGGTAATCTAGCACAAGCGTGTAATTAAATTGCTATGCATTACATTAATAATCTATCTATGTATCTATAGTTCTATAGCCCTTTCTTTGGACCTTGGCCGCTTCCGTCGCAAGGCCGCTACCTTCACACAGGACAGAACAAACAATATATTATATGTCCTTGATCTTGCTCTCTTTTACACTACATGTTTCGGCCTCAAACGGCCTCTCAACCACCTTTGCAGAGCTCAGTTGAACTCGTTGCTTCAAATAATCCTGCTCATGTCTCGGCACGGACCACATAGAAAACACCCCTTTTCTAAAAGTAAGTCTATTGTTGCGTGCGTATTCATTTCCACTGGAACGTGTTTACTGAGATATTGCTCAGAATCTGTCGTTGTATATTCGCCTATCTAGCAGCCATAACATAGCAACGGCTGTACACGCTACAATATTTTTTGCCGAATTTAGCTGCAAAGCTATGCCAGAAACAATCATGACAGGGACAATTAAGCGGTGATTGGGTTAATCAAAGGAGCACAGTAACTGTATAGAAAATCACAGGATACAATCTCATTTTGGTGACTATTTCAGTTACGAACAAAATTACCATTCCAAGCAGTAAGTTTATTGGGCAATAACCCCCACAGTGGATGCTTCAGGATCGCTTCTGTACAGGGATATAAAGGGACCTCGGCAATTTAGCAAATAGCTGTTTCTAAGTAATTAAAGTGTATACTGGAGCTTAAGTAGACTTCGAAAACTTTCCACCCGCTCTATCAGAAGTTTGCAACCTACCCTGCTTGAGGTTAGGCTCTGCTAGAATTTAGGAGTACATAATTCAATTCTGCTTTGAATTCTGTAGTTCGAATCATTGATGATTTTGAAGTTAGGTGGATCGATGTCAAAACATATGTTTTTATATTAGACTATGAACTACTTCCAAAATTCAAAATTATTTTTACGAAAATATTTCACTGACTCCCAGAAAAGTTGAAAGGCAGCAGCAGTGTAAAATTAAACTCTTGGTTTTGACAGTGTCTCCAACACCAATATAACTGAATGATATGAATAATCACGAGCGTGAAGGCTAGGATACCTCCGCCTTAGATCTGAGAGTCGTAGGTGACGAAAGGGAACCCAGTGCCTAAGAGTATAATTGGGCCAATTTGATTTGGTTCATCCTGGTCCGTCACCCTAGCAATAGTATAAAAGATTATCAACTTCGTCCAGTGTGACTGATAAAATAGTCTTTCTCCTTTTTAATCTTTTATCCTTGACATATTTCAGTTGAAGCGACCATTTATCAGAAAGACATATCAATAACTGAGGAAAGTACTATTACAACGTGATTGATCATTATCAATATATACATACAATATAATTACAATGTCATGAATATAAAATCTTAGTCTTTAACAATGTTATATTTTACCGTCCTGCTGCACTGATTCAAGTCCATGATTTATTTCACCGTCTTCTAGTGCATACACTTATCTACTTCACTCCTCTCACTCGCACTACATGTTTCGGCACAAAAGTGCCATCCTCAGGTGCTTATTTGCTTAACGTTAAACTAGTTCATTACATGCCTCGTCGTCTTCATATCAAAATAATTAAAATATATATTTATCATATATATTGATAAATGTTAAAAATTAAATATTAAAATATNATGGATTAGTCTTTAACACTTACAGAGCAGCCCGAACAACTGGACGACACTAAAGAGTCATATTCATCAAACGACAGAACCACGACATGGTACAGTTATCTTTCTTTAAAGAGATGCACTATAAAGGACACGAACCAAATTGGTTTTAGATTTTGACATAGTTTTTAAAACCACACTTGTAAATGTACTAACTATAATAATTTATAAATATTTTAATAAATTCAGGCACATCGCTGTAAGTGTTAAAGGCAAATATTTTATATTCATGATATTGTAATGATACTGTCTGTATTTATCGATAATGATCAATCATATTGTAATAGTAGTTTCCGCGAGTATTGATATGTCCTTCTGAAAAATGGTCGCTCCTACTGAAACATGTAAAGGATGAAAGATTAAACAGGAGAAAAAACATTTATTAATCACACTGGAAAAAGTTGATAATCTCTTATGTAATTGGGCCACCCTGTCACTAGGAGACATAATGACAGAGACCTGGTCTTCCAGGTTGGGGGTTGCCCCGTAAAAGAAATACTGTTGCGAAATTCAATGAAGTGAAAACCGATGAAATCCCGCAGAATATTATAAGGAAAGCCATGACTCACAATGTGCTGTTTTGCCCGGTGTGAATATATTGCCATATAACTTTGTTTAACACGGACGATACGGTGTTTTAACGTAAATTAACTTGAAATATATGGATATTGATTTATTTGAATTTTGTCAGTTTAGAAAAGAAGTTAATTATTGTCACCAGTAACAGCCTTCGAGCATAGGAGCCGTTGAGGACGGAAGCAATAGAAAGAATAGCCATTGTAGAAAGCCGCTACCAAGCAACGGCTACGTGAAGGTATAGTAGAATGAGCAGGCTAGGAGGTTCTTCAACAATCTGTAGATTATGTAGAATCATGAAAAATTAGTAATTACTTATAGTCACAAATATCAAGCACCCAGTTTATTCAATAGTCCATCATAAATCTGTGTCTGATCACTAACACGTGACAGTACAGGTATGTAATTTCTCTCGTATTCTATAGAGTTTGCTTAAATGCAATCACGTTTGAGCAGAACAAACAGTGCATGTGTGTATTATACATTCCATTAAGGCAAATATCTCTAAAGTTTCCTCTGTACAACTGGTTGCGTCAGGTAACTAGTATAGGCGCATAGTTTATTATTACGAATCGGATAAAATTTGCGAACTCTAGTCCAGTTCTGGAAGGGACCCATCTCTTCAATGTAAGGTAGGGTAGTGCGGTGAAGACTCACCAGTACAATAGTTTACCTCTAAAGGATAGGTAGCGAACTTCCACCGCAATATACGGCGTTATATCCCGAAACACTTCATAGTCACGGGTGTGAGAACTTCAAATCCTATTAGACTTCTCTGTCTCATATTCTTGTAGCATAGCTGCATAGTCAGTTGTGACGTATGCCTCGGAAATTACTACTAGAAACTGATCCATATTTCAAGACTCAAGTCGGTTACTCATCGCGGCTCTCTGGTTCCAATCCCAGGTCAGTTTGTGTGGGATTTCTAGTGGGCAAATAGGCAGGGGGGGGGGGCGATTACTTCGGTTTCCTCTGTCCATTCACATTCCATAATCTTCTCCACTTTCATCATTCACCCTAGCATCCCAACCTATACAGTATAGTCCCGATGCTGACAGTGCAGTTAAGAAACAACTAAACAACTTAACACTTTTTAGTACTGTTGCTATTTTTCGTATTCAAATTGTCTCTTTCATCTACTACCTTAAACGGAACGACTGTTGCTTCCGGAGCAATCTAATCAATTCGAAATGTTCCTTTATTACTACTTTGTGACAAACACAGAATTACTTAGAGAAAGNAGAAAAATAAAATAAGTACATTTCGAATGGTTATTCTCATCACATAATGGAATAACCATTCGAAATGTACTTATTTCATTTTTCTCGCCTGTTAAGGCTAAATTTTTTTTTGCTTTCTTTTCTTTTCTTGGAATGGTTACTAATGTATTGATATTGTATAGACTGTCATATTTTTTATTTTGCTCTTTAATTTTTGTGTATTTCTATGTACTCGTGCTAACTTCGTAATTGGCCACTGTGCTGTTTAGTTTGCACATAAATAAACACGAATTGAATTATTATTACTGTTACTCTTATTGTTATTACCCTAACTGAATATTGGTTTTTACGCGATGGCAGTGTTACTACAATAAGACACTACACACAAATAACACACATCACAAAAAATAACACATGACGCTAAAAAAACACAGCACACAAAACTACACAAATAATAAAGACACACTACACACAATGAATGAATGAATGATTGTATAAGGAGGTGGGCCTTCTCGGCCCTTGCACCGCGACTTACAGTGGTCTATCCACACAATGCATACAATGCAAATACAATTACAACTACAATCTTACAATCTCCTATGGCCGCCATATTGGATCCGTAGAAATTGAGAAAAGCCAGAGATTTCGAAAATCCGCCATTAAAATTTTCTTTACACTCGACCAGTTCTTTTAAGAAACACATTCATACGTCACATGACCTCTTTCAAGTCTGCTTACTTGAAGTCTGTATTGCATATAACACCCATTCAACTTGAACTGCCTCTATCGGCTGAAATTCAAAACTACTCCTCCACAGACTTGCCCGGTAACGAGACACTTTATACTACACAGCAGATTATTCTCCGTAGTACAGTATAATACTCATTTAGACATTAGAAAAGATCAAAGCCATCCCTCCAAAGCTTCCTCGTGTTCCGTCGCTTACATGTATGCATATTTCCACTTGAAATAATCTAAGCACGTTTGAAGTACGCAGTCGCGCTATTTGGGTATCGCTTCACGGATGTTTTCTCCCACTTGTTCGGGTCGTTTGAGTTCCTCCTGCTCTCAGTTCTCTTGAAGTGCAGGTTAAATCCTCTATTAATGCAACAAAACCGACACCTGCCACTTGAGGCAGAATTAATAATTCAAAGACATTTTCTAGGATTAATTCATCTACAGTAACCCAACAAAATTCTTGCTGAAGTGTACATAGTTCATGGTAACACAAAAGAAAGTTTATGCGCATTATTCCGACCCAGTTAACTTTCATCGCAGAATGGAAATTATGTTAAGCTTAAATAACACTAGAATTTTATCTCCCTTCCTATGCCTCTCTTAAGAAACAAGTGTTCTCATTTTATAAAGCTGTGTTTTTCTAACTTCATAGTATTTACATCATGAAGGACAATATTATCTTGAGAGCGAACTACTTCACGCCGAGAAGAAAATGCTTATAGCAGCTATGTGTAAGCTCAGAAATGAAACCTGTATTTAATTTTATTTTTGCTGCGTAAAACTTTGATAAATAAAGCAACGTAATACCTCTACACAAGTATGAAAGATTTCCTAACACTTGCAACGGCCGCGTCCAACACCTACATTCGGAATGACGAACCAATGCTCACGTTTGACTCGCTAACTGAACGGGTCTAGGAATTTTGCCTGTGTGTCCTTACCTTTGCTGTGTGATAATGGGGGATTTGGGCCTTAAACTCCTCCACACTCGTTTCAGACTCTTCTGAAATAATATATAAGCTTTGTATGCCGTATTGTGGCAGATTTAAAATTTAAATTGCCTTATACAATTCAAACTCATGGTGATATAACTCAAAATTTCAACACACTATCAGAATACATCACTGGGAAAGATTCCCAGTCAGTTCCCTAAACCCTTGAATCTTACAGTTTATCTACCAAAGATCAATTATCATCTTTCATAGTCTTGTAAATGACCGCTTTCAGAAAGTATTTGTTTCACTGGCTCTACACTCCCCTTGGGCCTTGGCCTCTTCTTGCAATTACATGACCATTTTTACAGACGGTAGGACTCATAGGACGAGTGATCAGCTCGTCGCAAGGCCACTACCTAAACACAGGATAACACAAACACACAATAAACACATACACACATTAAGCATCCATGGCCAGATTGGGATTGAACCTACGATCCGATCGAGCGAAGACAGTTCATGCTTTAGACCGCTCGGCTACTGTTTCAGCAGAAAATCCTCGCCTAAATTTTACAACAATTTCTTAACTCCATCCGAGCTGTACATCCAGACCATCTGTAACCGTTCCATTGCTACGCAACTTTTTTTATGTAATCAACTTTATAGATTTGAAAGCTTAATTGTTCAAACTGAAATGCAGTGAACAAGGGTAGTGAAACATGGTCAATTCTTGTATGTAAGAGAAAGCGATTTCTCAAGCTTACAACAAGAGACAGGAAGACACCCTTCAAAGGTTTATTAGTGAGAGCTGCGTTAAAGAATAAGGTAAAGAAATCCTTTGTAAATTCATACTTGGCAGTTTGTACATGCCATAACTTAAAAAGAGTGAAGTTTTTAGGGCCCAAGCGACGCGTAAGCATTTGTCACTTTCTGACAGAAATACGTTGGAGTCAAAAATCCTTAAACGCTTGTAAGCTTTAAGCGGAGTGGAGGAATATCTAATTAAGATACTCCTATTTTTCAAAATTAGCCAATCACTAAAATTTAAGGGTGTGACAGAGCAGTGACGCTGGTGAAAGCAAGAATTGAAGGTTTGAGGAAGCGTCATGTTTTAGCATCATTCGGAAACCAGGGGTCGTGAGAAACAGACGTAAATTCGGAAACCGGGAGGTGATAGAAACAGATGTAAATTCGGAAACTGGGAGTCGTTAGAATTAGCAGCAAAAAGTTATACACCGGGCTCAGAAACAGTTAAACATAAAGGTTACTGACATTGAAACTGTATCAAAAGTGGTTAACAAGTGTTCAATATAATTCGTCCAAAATTGAGATGTGCTTGTGATTTGTGGTTTTAATTTATTCCTTTCGGAGTTGTGGCCCGTTCAAGGCTCTGAGATAAGAGGTACTCAGCTCTACCAAACCAACAAAACCCCCTCCTTTTAAATTAACCCTGAGATATTTAGCAACAAGAAAGAAGAACCTACTAGAAGTGGCGATCCAGCGTGTGAGAAAGAAGGAAGAAGAGTTAGCAAGGAGGTGGAGAAGAGGGCGGTAAGAGAGAAGTGGCGCCCAAAGTGTGAGCAGCAAGGAGGAGAAAAGGGCGGTAAGACATCGTAAGAAAAATCTCATCTGCTAGATGACCTGTAAAAATAATTTATTTCCTATTTGCATAATATAGACTGCTGACTTACTGAATCCGTCTTAGTCCAAATATTTTCCTGGACATTTAGGAATTGTTTCCTGCTTCCTGCTTGTTCCGAGCTTGCTTACCTTTCAACCTTGTTGATGGAGGCAACATATCCTTCTTCCGGAAAATCAGTTGACTTTCAACTTGCCTTATGCCCCAGAAGATAGAATTCTTCACTTTCCACGGAAATTTTAAGACTCCTAATACAAGTAAAATAAATTTTCTCCTCTTAAATGAAGAACAATCATTTTCAGCTACACGAAAAACTGAAATCATTTTTATACAAAGTTTTACTTTTATTTGAAGAAGATTATCTTTTAGAATGTGATGGTTTGGAGAATATTACGGCCTCCATCTTCAAGGTCGAACAGTAGAGCTTGCAAACAAGCAGCAAAACGAGTTAGTTTACACTGCTAATGGTTCAAGCTTAAATTGAAGGAAACCATTTCCTCCAAAAGTCGGTGAACTACAAGACCACGCTGTATCAGACGCTCAGAAGATTATCTCATCCCGTTTTAAGGAAATGTGGACAATTCGGAGAAGGGAGAGAATCGGTTCGGGATGAGAAGAGCTCCATAAGCCAGTTCACTTGTCGGGTGCCTGAATACGTGGCCTGCAGGGGGGTACCTAAGTGCGCAAAGTGGAGAACATAATTGCTGACAAATTACACACGTCAGAAGAAAAGGTCGACACGGATTCTGCAGTTCTGAAGGAAGTGAAAGAAAAGAAATGTCGTTCGCTTGTTCTTTGCTCTTTGCATGCCACGCAGCGAATACAGATAGCTCTCTGAGTGGAATAATCACTTAGACGAGATTCGCATGACACTACACAAGTCCAAGAAGAAAATGGAAGCCAAACAATGGAAGCAAGTTGGTGCGCCGCTGTTGAAACCGTTCCTTGCGCCAATTGTGAGAGAAAAGTAAAGGATGTTTAACTATCGGTTTGTAACACTAGTTTAGTCCTTCCAGTACAAGAAATAAGCTTACACGACATTTAGGGGAGTGGAAAATTGGGTCAAATTTCGTTTCTATATGATTTTTTGTGATTATACTGACAGGTCTATTATATTGTCCTTATTCTATTCTTCATTTGTTTACGTGCTAAGCTAAATAGCCGGTGGCCAATTGCGGAGTCAGCATGCATACAGTCAACAACAGCACTAAAACAAACAAAGGAAAAAACAAAAACAGAAAAATGACTGGGTTAAGATTATTTACATTTAAACGTGAGTTTCTAATGTTATCTATAGATTTACAAACTACTTTAGCAACAGATGCACATCTAGCTGATGGGCAGTGGCTGGAGGAGCAGCTGAACGTGGTAAAGTTACATATGTTCCGAGTAAGAACCCGTAGCAGGCTACAGTAGGATGTAGTGTCGAGTTGTGTCGGCTGAGTGTCTGTTTCATTTCAGCGCTGTTGCTACAGCGTTGATTTGTCTGCTCTACAGTTGATAGTAAGGATATTCGCAGTGGTTGTTGAAACAAACGTTTTTACGTTGATATGGGCCTTGCTCTTCGAGGTTTCATCTTACATGTCTGTAGATGACGGTTACGGGTTATACATTCTGCCTGGCAAAGGGTGACAAGCGTGGGGTTTGTGTGAAACAGTTGGAAACACCCCCGTTCGTTCTCTTAGATATGCTTCAGTATCTGAGATTAGCAAGATGTCCTCTGATTTTTTTTTCTGTGGCTCTACAGCCCCAATTCGGGCCTAGGCCTACCTCCATGAAGCTCTCCGTTTCACTTCGGTTTACTAGATCTTAAACATTCGGTAGGACTCCTTGGGCGAGTGATCAGCTCGTCGCAAGGCCTCTACCTGTAGACAAACACAGAAAAACGCACACACACAAACTAAACATCCATGCCCTGAGTGAGATTCGAGCCCACGATCCCGGCTTCCGAGCGAGCGAAGACAGTGCATGCTTTAGACCGCTCGGCTACCGTGACCGGCCAAGATGTCCTCTGATAGATAATTCATTCTCCCTGCATCGAAGCACAATGATTCACCCACTGTTCACATGGAGACGATCAGACATTGCTTTACGCAACAAGGTTTCTTATCTGCAACTCAAACTTGGCTCGCAGAAGCAGCAAGAAGAGTCAGAAAACAACACGAGGAATGAAGAAAAAAAATCTTATCGCAAAACTCCGTTGTGTTTAAACGAATGTTGAGATCTTCCCATAAATAGTTTTAATTTTCTAATCTCAACAGTGCCTCATGGTGTGCGCCTTTATATTTCTAACTGCCTCCCATCTAACTATCATGATGGAATGCCACAGATAAAAGTGAAAACCACAAAAAGATCTGGACATTTTCGTAGCCTTTCTTATCCGATTCCTGTATAATTGTGTGTTTTTCTTTGCGCACCTTCATATTTTTAAATTGTTTCAAGACTAATTTGACGTCCCTCTTTCTCACTGCTATTATCCCTGTTTTTATTACAAAAACGGGACCTGAAGCATTAACGAGCTAAAAAATATAGCGTTAACTTGGTTATAAATCTGACAAAGATCTTGAGTTATAACATAGCATTTCTACATCCCACAAAATTATTAGCCTGACATAATAGCACGAGAAGTAGACTATAGTCCATTCGCGGAGACGAGACAGTTAGCGTAAACAAAGCAAGCCCCGCGTCGCCACAGCTGAGAGCAAGGAGTGGACAAAGCGCGCAGTTACTTCAGTGTACTCACTGCATTCGGACGCACGTTAACCTGCATTCAGACTGAAGATGGGACTATGGACGCCCCTGCAACGGGACACGCATCACGTGATCGCTGCATGATTTCATTCATAGAGCGAAGGAGATACCGCGTGCATTTGTTTACGAGGACTCCCTCGTCTCCGCGAATGGACTGTAGAGATTCTCTGGCAAGAGTGTTCGTCAGCTCCAGTTAAGTAAATTTCGAATTTCAAATCACATCTCGCAGATGTCTCTGCTAAACTGACGACCCTTGACGTGGCAATATTTCTTGTCAGTAAGAGAACAACTAAAAATTCATTTTTAAGAAAATACAGCTTAAGCTAAAAAAAAATATTTCCGTCTGCACTTCAATAGAAGTTTATAGCTTTTAATGCCGTGAAGAGTCCTTCAAATGAATGGAGAGACCATCAAAACAATGAAATAATAATAATAACATAAGAACTTGAGCACTCCTTCCAGATGCCTATATAAACCTTAGCGTTCTATACAATAAATCCTGATATTTTATCTCAAGATGGCCACTGCAATGTTAGTGGAAACAAACGGGGTGACCGAACTAAATAATAAGTGCTGCTTATGAGTACCTGTTGAGAAGTAAAGACTTGAATATTTTGTTTGTTACTACAATTTTATTAATATAATATAAGACCTCTTTACACCAAAACTTTATGCTGCAGTGCTGGAACACTTACAAAACACATTCTCAGTTTAGTGGATCGAGAAACTTTTTCCTTCTTTAAGTAGGAGTATTAGGCAAGATTCCAAATAAAAGAAATGTCTTTCAGAATGAAGATGTCTGACCACTTTGATTTGGCTTCGCCTTAATGACTACTGTACAGTAGACCGATCTCCATTACAGCTTCTTTGCCAGCAAGTACAGTCCTGTCACGAAAGGGAGACATCTGAGGCACGTCATTACGCACGGCTTTGCAATGATAACTGTAGTGAGATATATGAGATACACATATTTTCTTGCAAGGAAAAACTCGCTCTCAGAGAAATAATTCAATCATATAAATCCTTGTTAGATTTCGTAGATAATGTGATACTATGAAGAAAGCAGTCTTCTGGGATTTGGCACTGTGTATATGTGGTGTTAACCGACATTTCGGAGGAACGTATCGCCTCCATCTTCAGGGTAGAAGAAAAAATATAAAAAATCTGCAAGCAGTCTGCTTTTACCGGTTCTCACGGTCTCTTCACTTGCAGAGTTCTTATATTTTTTCTTCTACCCTGAAGATGGAGGCGATACGCTCCTCCGAAACGTCGGTTAACACCACATATACACGGTGCCAAATCCCAGAAGACTGCTTTCTTCATAGTCACCGCCGTGAAAGATTCAAATCTTACAATGTCATACTACTTTACGGTCTAAGAGATTTTTACTTCTAAGATTGTTCTGGGTTTATCGTCACATTTAGATAGTAATGTGATCATAGAAAAGAATTTTTCTGGTAGAGTGGAGTGCCTACATCATAACGTCATTGGATCTAATCCTATTACAGTCTTTGAATTCCTTGCGATTACAAATATGTTGCTGCTGTCGCACGTGGACTGACAGATAAAAAGAAATATCTGAGGTCGCTACATCCCATGATGAACTTTGGTCTCTGTTTTACAGTTTCCTAATCATATACACAGTCAATAGGACTCCTTGAGCGGGGGATCAGCCCGTCGCAAGACCGCTACATACACAGGACAGCAAAAGCACAGAATAAATACAGACAAATATCCTTGCCTCGAGAAGGTGTCGAAGCTATGTCCCCAGTGTTTGAGGGGGCGAAAACAGTTCAAGCCTCAGACCGGCAGCCACATGAACAACATTGATATGTCTCCAATATCTGTTACCATACACGACCTCAGAATACGAAATTAAGTTGCAGTGTTGCCATGTCCGCCCCACTTGTTCGTAAGCCCGCCATATTAATAACACTGATTATGGAACATTTGAAATATAAAAGACTAGGAGGATTCCAATGGCTTAATATTTATACTACTTTCATAAAAGTCCTTTAGAGGGATTTAACGTAGATACGGGGACATGCAGACACATGCACGAAACAGCACTGCGATATCAGGAACCTCTGTATTTACTGAACAGCAATATCTTCTTTGATATGAAGGAGTGCAATGTGATAGAAGTTTACCGACGTTTCGGAGAACTTACGGCGACCTTCTACAGGATCAAAGAATAAGCCGAGCAAGCGAGTTTGGATCACAGCTTGTTTCTTGTTCGTTTGTTCGCCTTACTCCTAGACCCTGAGCCAGTATATGCTTCCGAAATGCCAATAATTTTCTGCCGGGCTACACGGCTTCATGTAACAGGAGACAGAGGGCCTCAAGTCTCACACACAGTTTTATTCTCAAGGAAGTGTAGTAGACTAGGAATGTTTGTAAATGGATTATCAGAAATAGTACAACGTGCTTCCAGGTACTTTTAATCCAACTCAGGAGCCTACAAATACTTACTTCTGATATTAAACAGAAGGTTCATATTTTATGTGACGTCAACTTTTCGGTGAGTAGCGAAAACATGAAGAACTCTCATGCCACAAATTTAAAACTGTTCCACTAAGAATTAAATTCCTTTATTAGCAATCCTGAAAAAAGTTACAGGAATAATATCCCATGGATAGAACTTACGAGGATTATCTCACATTCATAGTTAAGCCCCTTCGTCTCTCCAGTAAATTTGTCTTACAAAGAGCCCACGATGTTCTGAGGGGCAGAGATGGTAGTTTTTTCGATCTTAAAGATGACTGTAAAATACTTCAGAAATATCCCAGAGACATAAGAAGAAATTTCCAAAAAATATTTTCATTGCATGCCTCTGTACAATGGAATGGGTATGTAAAGGTAATAAAGAAAATACATTACATAAAATACAGGCTTTCTAGCCCTTTCATAATGACCGAGAATAATTTGAACTTCGAGCTTGGAGGTTACAAATATTTCTCTGATTGTCTCTGAACACAGTGAACTAAACACGTATATTGACAAAGCTGACGCCACTAGACCTTCGTGTCAATTCGTTTATACTGTCAGAAACAATTCGTATCAGAGCGTATTATCTCCGATGCATGCAAATCCTTCTATTATTCCTGCTTTAATATACAAACTTCTACTGGTGAGGTTCACCATGGCGGTTACCATTTACACGCTAAATCTTGATGTCAGTACCACTGCAATATTTGTTCAATGGATATTTATGCTAACAAACACTTAAAAAGGAGATCATAAAATTTACTACTCCCGGAACAAAAGTTTCTTTGAAACTCCAGCCAAGTTGAGAAGAAAGAAACGTATTGCCTCAGCATGTATTTTATTAGCGACGTATCTTTCGATGAAAAGTTGAAGGATAAAGTTTCCTAACACTTGATATATTAGAATCTTGGATGTGCAGTTCACAACAAAAAGTGAGAACTGAGTAGGTTATGTTTAATGCCATCAATTGTTTTTTATATGAAAACTCATGGGTCAGAGGATGGAAGTATCACTATGAAGAAAGCAGTCTTCTGGGATTTGGCACCGTGTATATGTGGTGTTAACCGACGTTTCGGAGGAACGTATCGCCCCCATCTTCAGGGTTGAAGAAGTATAGGTAAATCTGCAAGCGACAACGCCGTGAGACACGGTCAAGCAGACGCAGATTTACCTATACTTCTTCAACCCTGAAGATGGGGGCGATACGTTCCTCCGAAACGTCGGTTAACACCACATATACACGGTGCCAAATCCCAGAAGACTGCTTTCTTCATAGTCACCGCCGTGAAAGCCTCAAATCTTACGAAGTATCACAGTGTCCACTTTGAAAAATTTAAAATCCATTAAATAAAACAAAATTAAAACTATACCCATGACAGGCCGTGGAGGCCGTATCTCTGGGTGACGTCAACATTCCCATGCCTTTTAGAGAGTCGGCTCACAGATGCCGGTGAAGTTGTTAGCCTAAAGCGCCGGCCGCCCTTTAAACCAAAGAAGATACCTGGTACTCATTTCTGTTAGTGGCTAAATGAATCCCAGAGCCGTAATTAGGCTGGAAGCATTAGGTCAATGGAAAAATTCAATGACCTATCGGGAATGGAACACACGACCTTCCGGTTTGTAGCACAGTGTCTCAACCAACTACGCTATCGCGTGTTCCCTTTAAAATCTATTCGTACTGTAATTACAGCTACGAATTAAAGATTAAATATTGCAAATATGATACAGGTCCGTTCTGAGAATTACACAATTTGAATGCATTAAATTAAAACAAGGCCACTTGTTCGTACAGTTCTCGGAGTTTTCCCCACGCTTTGGAATTTATGGCATTACCTTAAAAAACAGCCAGTCTGAAATATAGAACACATTGTAATTTTCATCTTACTGAATGAAGGATAAATCAAATTGGTAATGGGTCTTGAGCACCACGCCAAACGGACGTATGAAATAAACTGGTCAAGTTAGCAGGTTAACAGCTGGAGAAACATTATCGGCATTTATTGGATATGAGGTTGCATGGTCACCAGAAACTGTACAAAGTTGATAGCTAAAGGAAACGTTGCCTCTGCCTCGAATCTAATCCCGGTCTTCCAATATGTAACTAGTCACTCTACTATATAGTCCTAGAAACCTGTCCACAATAATTCGGAAGTGAAACTTTTAATTTCATTTCGGAATTTTATATATATTTTCAGTTACTTTTGCCTTTCGTTGAAAGTTGACCTGATACTTATGTTGGAACCGATACCTGAAATGCATTGTAAAGTGAACCCTTCTCTCAGAATACTACCACGTTGGAAGTAAAACGTAGCCCTGTTTTTAACTCTGTCCACAAAGAAAAGCTAAAAGGATTAAAAATAAAAATTAATAATAGACATTAATATATAAATACAAATTTAAAAAAATAGGAAATTACCCTCAACGACTATTAGTTAATAGATTTAATTATTTTTCCCGAGTTGTGGGATCAAATGAATATTAAATAAAATTATTGCTCGCCAAAAACCCGAAGATACGAAATTTATATTTCTGTAATTTGTTGAAACTAGTCAAAATATTTAAAAGAATGCAGGCCTTATTAAGTCAGAGGAGTAAAAATAAATGCTCATTAAATATTATACATCTATTTAGGAAACTGAACATAAAAAATTCAGTTGTAAAAAAATATTTGGATCATATATGGGCAGCTTCAAAACACAGATATTATGTGTAGTCCAAATTATCTGCAAACCCTAGATGTACTATTTTAGGCAGTGGAGACCTTCATGTGAGTCCCCAGTGCATAGAGGTCGCTTCGCACGCTCCAATGATCCGAAATCAGGCCAGATTTATTGGAATCTTCTTGTCCAGAACTGGAACGAATTGCCAGCAGACAAATAAATTACAGATGAGTTTTCATGCCCATCGAAGCGACTTCTGTACCACAGATAATGATATTTCTTCTCTAACAATTCTAGTTCATGTTACGTGCATTAACCAGATTTGGAAATGAAACTAGTTGTAAGGCAGATTTCTTATTTTTCTTCTATCCTGAATTGGGAGGTGATACGTTTCTACGAAACGTCGGTTAACACAATATCTACACGGCGCCACATCCCAGAAGACTGCTTTCTTCATAGTAACCGCCGTGAGAACTTCAAATCTTACATAGCTATAAGGTGTCAGTCAAATCATGCACACATACACACACACACACACATATATACATACATGCATGCATAGCTTGTGAACATCCATGTTAGAACAACTTAGTGACATGCGGAGAAAACATAATAAATTTATTTATGAACTATGCTAAGAAAATGTGGCAGAAAGAATGAATAATTTATTATCTAGTGATCCTATTTAATTTAGAAAGAATAAATAAAGTAGTGGTCACGAAACACTGTCTCGTACTCAAAACGTTGTTTAATTATTGAGAATGTCCCTTCCACTAAGTGCTCGTGTTACATTATTTCGGAATTTCGTCATGAACAAGGGAGTTGCAGTTTCTCAGTGACCATGTTTATCGAATTAGGAAGCGGTAGGATATCAGTAATGGATCTTCTGTCCCTACAAGATATGTCCTTACTACTGTACATAAACCGAAATACCTGAGGTCCTCCGGCTGATGTATTCCACGCTCATGAATAATGAATTGAGAGGGATGAGGTAGGAGTTGATCATTACTTACCTAAAATTGCTTCCTCTATACTCCTTAAGCTATGGGATATCACAGTGAACATGTCAGTTTATGTGGTGCCAGAGCTGAGATCTGATTGCTCTGCTGTTACGCCTGCAGCGTAACACAATGAGTGCGGAACGTGAATTGGTTCCAGCACAGAATTAGATGAATAATGACATATGTAAAGCGTTTGTTTTTCAAGCGCCCTGTAGCTTCTTTTAAAGTAATATAACGATGAAATAATTATTACATCTATATCAACAAGAAGTTTTGGTACAAAGTAATCTCCTGTTTTTCTTTTACTACAATTTTAATATTTCATACGACGAAAAAAATACGTAATGGAGTCTGTAAAACAACAGCATATACTCGATTCATATAGAATCAAAATTTTGCATATAATAATAAGTTTTAAAATTATGAAGATGTCGCCAGGGCCAAATTTTCTCCAATATCAAACAACAAAATCCTAAAGGAACTGTCCTGTGCTCTTGCTTATCCACAGAAGTATCATCGCCTCCTACTTGACCACGTGGCATTTCATGTGAAACAGATTACACTAATTTCATTGTAACAGGTATTACAATGTACACGGTTATTAAAATATTGATTTAAAATTTTTGAAATCATGGAGACACAGTCATTTAGTGGTTTGGAAATCTAAATTTACATTTATTGTACTTGTTAGTTTAATTTTCAAAATATAAAATACGAAAGAGGTCCACTAAAGAAATGTAATGTGTGTAATATCAGTGAAATAGTTTAGACAAGATCAAGTTTTTGGTTTCGTCATCAAGAATTTGTGAGACCGTTATGTTGACATTGTCGAGGGAGGCATTTGTGAGATGCGCTGTTGAATGTGCTTCGCATGGCATGGCGTTCATACTAAATTTCATGTTGATTGCTTCAAGCGTTCGATTAATATTAATGTTATTACCTCAATAACTTAAGAGGTTCCAATGTTTGTATTTCTAATAAAATGCATCTTTTAAATGCCGTTGAGATGATATTCAGCGGCTCGATATACATATCAAGTTTCATAAAATCCGAGTCAGAGCTTCCAAAGTTGTTAGGGATGTTACACATACAGATAAATAGCAGATCTCATAAGCCGAATTAAATTTTGTCAGATTAAGGAAAGTAGGCTAAAATGAACCTTAACGTAAGAAGTTAACTTTAATGTTTGTTGCAGGATTCTTCTCAACAATATCACTGAAATTATTCCTTGAAACACAATAGAAAAATATTCGCCATAATATTATCATGTGTTTTGAGTGTGACTATAGGCAAGTTTTGGATTCATGATCGGATTTACTAAACCCTTTGATACAGCTTGTGACTACTCTTTGCAGCACACTATTACATACACACACACACACACACACACACATACACACTGATATGCAGTAACGTCTCCAAGGCCGTTGTTTAGTAGCGGCTTCAAAGGGGAACGTTCTCCTTCCTCTGAGTTTCCGAACGGTCCCCGGCCTCAGTTACCAGTTTCTAACAGTAACAGCTCACAACGAATTAGCCCCAGGAGTCTTCTAACTGACTCAATAACTCACAAACTGTCTCACTTTTAACAGCAATAGCTCACGACTTAGCCCCAGCAGTCCTCTAACTGACTCAATAACTCACGAACTAACTCAGTTCACTGACAACAACAGCTAACTAGCCCTGCATATGACACCTCGGCATGGACCGCACAGAGAACACCGTTCCTATGTTGTTGTTTACGGGCTGCTGCCTAGTAACGGCAGTTCTACTTGCTTATTTCGCGGTCGTTGAAACATATCTGCATATCAAAATATACAACACTTAAAAATTACTCACAACCTCTGTATAAAACAAAGCATGGCAGGCCAAACAAAGATGTGATCACCTCTAACGGACGTGGTTAGAGACGCACATTTATCAAACTGCATTGCACGAGTTACTGGATACACTGGCACATGACCGGAAATCTTTAATCGAATAACAACGCTTTTGTGTTATAATAATCCATAGTCCAATCAAACGTAGATAGAAGATATTTCCAATATATGAAGCGTATCCTACAAAATAATAAAAAAACATTTATGTTTTCATTTTATGATTTTAAAAAAGTTAACGTTTGAGATTTCGATGTTTCATGTAGCTGTTTGATTGAATAATTTGGGAAATGTAAAAGCTACCTTTGTTTCCCCTACTCTGAATAAATACACGTGTATGGTAGTACGTTATTTAAAATTAACAGAAGAAAAACTTTTTGAATTCCAGTGGGGAATTACGTTTTTCATTCCTATCTTCACCCTTCAAGCAAGTTCTGATCTTGCAGATAGCACAGTATCAAACACAGAACCGAAAATATCACGGCGTGATAACGACATAACCTGTACTCAAAGATAACACACATACACAGTCTTACACCGCCTCTTATTACAATATGATTATGACAAAACAATTAATATAAAGTAGATGATAAGTAAGAGTTGGTCATTGGGAGACTCACAATGAGTAGTGTTGAAACGAAAACATCTGACCCTTCGCTCTCTATGAGACAGTGCTCTCCCCAAATTCTTCAGGAATGATTGAGAAAATCCACTGCACATCATCTGTCCAGTATGTGGTGTAGGATAACAATACAGGAACCATGTGCACTTCCTCCAGGCACAAGTCACGTGCCTGACTGATCCAAGATTATTCACTGATATAAATCTGTGACCTACCCACTGAGTACAGAAGACAGAGTGGGGGGTTAAAGTGGCGGAAGAGTGAAGAGTAGAACTTATCCCTCTATTTTATCTGATGCAGAGGTTAAGAATGTACGGATATTCACATCCAGGATACAACTAACTAACTAACTAACTAACTAACTAACTAACCCCATGGCGATGAGCCTTTCTTGCGAAGTCCCCGGTTTTATGGAATCCGAAGGTTCGTTGCCGTGTTTACAAGGGCCCTCCATTGGTCCCTATCCTAACCCAGATCAATCCAGTCCATATTATTGTTGTGCCAGCATTGTTGGAGCGTACATGGAAAATCGAAATTAGTTGAGTTGGAGGCATCATTGCCCGGAAGCGGGAGACGAGGTCAGGCTATGGCGTCCCGCATCCGTTAGTTAGCCGATACCAAAGTGCGTTTTAGAACGGAAGGAAGAGAAAAAGAGAGAAAACAAGTAACCATAATTTCAGTAACCGTATATGGACAGGCTATGGAAAGGAAGAACGAACACCAAACGGGAATCGACGATTTGAGGGGGGTTTCTCGCGAGGATATCACTCGCGCGTCCCCGAAAAACATATAAAAAACCCAGTCGATAGTACTGGAGAGGATTTTTTCTTTAGTGGAGAAGCTGCTCCCACAACCTGTGTCAGTGGAAGATATGAGGGACCATTGTTCGTCGCCACCCTGTAGCTGATACGGTCAAGTGAGTATTTGCCTATATTCGGGTCACTGCTGGAAATTGGTGGCAAATATTTGTAACTGTGTAAGAGAAAATGAAGTTAAAAAATACACAAAAATGAGGTGCTTATTAGGTCGGATGTAGAAGTTTAACTTAGTAGGAGTTTTAAATCAAAGTAGGGTAAACTCTGTAACTTGAGAGAGTTGTTGAAACAGTGATATGATTTTATTAGCTTACTATAAATTGTAGTTGTTGTCTTTACCCCCTAAGCCAAGTAAGAGGTATCCACACCCCGCCCGAGGGGTCAGAGCAACCCTTACCCCTGGTGGCACAACACTATATACGGCTCTACAAACTTTGTGGATCTTGTGCACTTTTTCTGTTTCTTAATCTATACACAACTGGTTGGACCCCTTGGACGGGGGATCAGCCCGTCCCAAGGCCGCTACCTACACACAGAAGAACACAAACAAAGACATCTTTGCCTCTAGTGGTATTCGGAACCGCGATCCCAACGTTCTAGCGGGCGAAGAAGGTTCATGCCTTAGGCCGCGCGGCCACTGGGATCGTCTTATCCAGCACATACTACTCTTTCCTATCTCTGTAAGATTCATTTTAATATTATGTATCCATCTACGTCTTGGTCGTCTTAGTAGTCTCTTTCTTTCTAGCTTTCCCATCACTTCCAATATATATATATATATATGTACACGTATATATCTGTAACATAAAATAAAAGGTAATATACTTATACCTAGTTGTACTTTTATTGTTTCAACAGATATTTCGTTATTAATAATTAACTATCAGGTTGCAAGTTTTACATTTATTTAATGATGATTCCAGTGTCGAGAATATATAGAGAGGGATGATAAGATGGTAGCTAAATGTTGAATTGGAAAGGATAGAAAGGAAGTAGCCGCAGCCTAATCGGTGTACTGTCTCAGGATTTGCCTGAATAGGCTCGGGAAAACCGTGAAAACCTCAGTAAGGTAACCAGTGTTCCGAAATTCGAACCGAGCACCTATCGAATAAATACCTAGTCCGTTAACATCTAGACTTTGTTCAGTACGGCTATCCTGCAACAGGTTAAATATATTATTTTGTAGTACTATTATGAATTTATAGTATCTGGAAAGTGTTATGTAATTGATGGTCATAGTAAACTAAAGAAAGATGTGAAATGAAGTTGATTATGAGAAGAAAAGTAGACAATATTCTTAGAACGTCAGTAATATTAAATTTTTTTTTCATCTTCTGTGTGTATAAAAAAGGTAGAAAATTAAACAGCCTTTCTTAATATCAGAGAAGTTTAAGAAACGGAAGACCTGAACGTTCAAAATTCATGACATCATAGTGATGCTTTCACGATTATCCTTTTTTTTTATTTGGATATTCTTGTAGTATCTGAATATTTTCTTTCTAAATTTGAGGTGTGTTTGCAGAGAGCAATACAGCGAGTAAGTAGGTGCTATGAAATTTCTGTTAAAATGATAATGTCGTCAGTTGGGTAGATACCTTGTCATAAATGTATTGACACATGGTTGCTCTTGGTGTCTCTGTTTCTATGCTGGGTGAGGAGTGGACGGTCGATGTTTTGAAACTCTAAACCATTAGCCGTCCACTCCTCATGCAGCACGGATACCACGTGTACTCGTGTATGTTCTATAAACTGTTGGGTCCGTATATTTCGTTAATGAATAGAGACAAACCTGTTTGGCTTCCATTTAACTGTCAAGATATGTTTAAACCAACGATATTTTTGTAATTTTCCAATAAGGAAGAAATTTGTATTTAATGATTAATTTATTTCTCAATACTTTGCTTTCAGAATTAAAAATTGAGACTGGTATAGCTTTTACATTTGGTACCAGTCATAATAAAAAAATATATTTTTGTATTTTTTGCTCCATGAAAACTGCAGTATGAATTTTATAATCTCATTTGTTGAAGCACCGATCTCATGTTGGGATTAAATACAAAACATTATTAATCTGATACCGTCAGCATTTTTTTTCAGAACAGTAGAAACGGAAAGCTGAAAAGGATTGTTATTTTGGTAAAACCATACAGAGGCATCGTTGATATGTTTATAAAAAATGCAGCGTGTATTACTAGTCTTCATATACAACCACGGAGCTCCACGTGGGCTTAATTCTTTCGTTTAAAAATATATAGAATTCTTCTTCGATCCCCTATGAAAACAGACCATAAATTTGCAAGACCTGTGGCAAACTCGCTAGAGCATGACCGAGCTGGATTATGCATATTTTAAAGTATACACCCATTGCTAGGCTAAGACTAGGTAAACACATTTCCGCGGGAACCAACGCTCTTAACATATTAGGACGTCTATTGCTAGGCAAATGATCAGTAAACACGCCTAAATAATACGGACAATAGAAGACTGTGATTTCCGTGGGGTCCGCCCTGATACTATACAACGTAAAGTTCCAAGGCGCAGTCAATGGTTGTCAGAAGTTGAGAGAGCTAATTTGAAGAAGAGTTCATTTGAGTTGTTGTCAATAAATGGGTAGAGTTCTGGAGATGGCAGTCTAAGGTGAGTAAGAAGAAATGGCAAGAAAGAAATTAGACAGTAACAAGAAGACTTCATGTGAGAGTTGAAGTTATAGTGAGACGCCCTTGCGCGTGTGCAACGGTGAAATTTATAGTGAGAAAATCAGAGATAGCGCTGTATTGCCTTTAGTCCCAAGTTGTGAATATATGAGGTGCAATAAATCCAATCATCCAATCCAAAAGCCGTTTTATATGTCACACGCAAACACCGATACCTGACAATATTAAGCGTAAAAACAAATAATGAACTTAAGTATGTTTTATGGCAAGAAATTCTTCTAAAATTAACTAATTCCAGCAAGCGGTATACTTCTTAAGGAGCTAAAAGGCGCTCGGCTAGTAATAAAATTATCGGAATTGTCTAGATCCCAAAGGTTTATTACCGAAATCAAAGAGCATGTTATTGGTTCCAACTCTTAAATAATTACATCCAGCCTAAACTCTCCCAATTCATTTCTTTAAGCTCTTAAGGTTATCTGACAAAAAATGATGTATGCATGTCTCATCTTTCCTATCCACACTACATGCCTCGCATAGAAATTCTGCCTTAACAGTATAAGAATAACTGTCAGACAGTTGCGGTTCGTTATACACTGCAGGCAGCCGATGTATATGATTTTCTAAACTATAGGTGCCTATACTCAAGAAACCTAGACGCTGTAATTCCAATTGACTACACTGTAACACCAACTGAAATACTGTCGTTAAAGGGCAAAATTTGACAATTCTTGTCCCCAGCTACAGCTAACGCACAAAACACTCCCATTGTTAACTTGTTAGAAAATTTTTAATTACTGTTTCTTTGAACACGCTCAATATGAAATTGAAAAGCGATGAGAATACGGTGCACTGGAAGAAGCACAACAATGATAGTTCAAAGATACGCTTTTTCGGAAATACCAAATGGCAACACTGTAACAACGAATGAAACACTGTAATTTAATGGCGTCATCTTCTGGTTTAATTCTTGATTAGATTAGTTTTCCGTCAGGTTTCTATAGCAGCAATAATCTGGTAAATATTAGTACATAGGTGCCCTCCTCAGCTGTGACGGCAAGAGAGTGCCGGGGGAGTATTTGGACCGAAGAAGCACGAGGTGACGCGAGGCTGAAGAACACTGCATAATGAGGAGCTACATAACTTGTACTCTTCCCCAAGTATAATTAGAATGATCAAGTCAAGGAGGATAAGATGGGCAGGACATGTAGCAAAAATGAGGGAGAAGAGGAATGCATATAGGATATTGGTGGGAAAACCAGAATGAGAGACCACTAGGAAGAACAAGACTTAGATGAGTGTATAATATTAAAATGTATCGTGTGGACTGGATCGATCTGCCTCAAAATAGGAACCAGTGGAGGCCCCTTGTGGACATGGTAACGAAATTTCGGGTCCCACAGGCTGCACAATTGCCGTCTTCTCAAAAAGGCCCTAGCTCAATGAAGTTAGATAGTTAGTCAGGCGGTAATTGTATTGAGCCAACACTTTGATCCTCTGCTACATGTATACAACGAGTTCCAGAATTACAGACCTGTTTTGTTATTTATCATGAAGTTGATGCGGAAGGCAATCCATCCCCATCATTTCAGCTAGAGTATCCACAACTTCCGAAGTAACTGTGAGGAAAATTATAGGAATGAAACAGATTCCCTCCTATAAGTTGACACCTCCTGTATTTTAAATAATTTAATGTTTCCTTCATATTGGAGGGCACTCGGTAGCGTAGGTGGTTGAGGCTTTATGCTACAAGCCGGAAGGTTGTTGGCTCGATTCCCGATTAGGTAACTTGATTTCTCAATTGACCTAATTTTTCCAGCCGCACTATGGCTCAGAAATGAATACCAGGTATCTTCCTGGGGGTAAAGGAGCTACCGGCGCGTAAGGCTGATAAACTCATCTCCATCTGTGAGCCGATTGTCTAGAAAATTTGGGACCCTCGACGTCTCACAACCCTATGGGTCTCCAAGGCCTGTTACAGGGATAGCTTTACCTTGACCTTCATAATTGATGCCATTCGAGAAATTTCATCTCTTCTGTGTTATAATGTCGTGCAGTAGGATTAAGGTCAATTGACGCTTCGGAGGAACCGCAGAGCTCCACTTGCTGCCTGTTTCATTCCAGGCTTCTGGCTTTACTTACTCGGTAACCCTGATAATAGAATCAATATAGTCCTCCGAAACGTCTGCTGACTTTTCGAACTACATGGTTTCTCAACAAGATCTCTGCTCCGTGGAGTTAACTGGTATGACTGCACGTTGGAGATTATCAGACCCAAAGTCACCTGAACGAACTTAGTGTTCACTGGAAGCTTCAAACACTGACAGGCTAAAATACTCGTATACGGATATCACAGTCTATTGCAATTTTGATAATGATTGATATTGGTAGTTTAGCACACAAGGGTGTGACTCTGTGGGTGGACGAGAAATTATGATGATTATATACAGGGAGAATTGGTGAAGGAACGGGGGAAGAAACTGGAGCTACTTTTCAAATAATATTCCCATATTTTTCTATTGCTGTGTTTAATCATGAAAATTTCCAATGAGGCGAGTCAGTCAATAGGTCAAGATTCAAATGAGGTACCTCTAACTAACTTCATTGATCTGAGCCCTTCTTGAGAAGCCGCCATTTATGCGGCTTCTCAAGAAATTCCCAATACTTTACAGAACCCAAAGGTTCATTACCGTGTTCACAAGAGCCCTCCACTGGTCCCTATCGTGAACCACATCAATCAAGTCCACACCACCCAATCTTATCTCTCTGAGATCCATTTTTATATTTACTTCTGGCTCTCCCACCAGAATCCTATATACATTCATCTTCGCCTCAATTCGTGCTACATGACTTGTCAGTTCAATCCTTCTTGACTTCTTATTGAACTTTGTGAAGCGTACACGTTATTAAGTTCCTTATTATGCAGTTTTCTCCAACCTCCCGTTACTTCATCTATCTTTGATCAAAATGTTGTCCTCACTATCCTATTCTCAAATGCCCTCAATCTGTGGTCCTCCCTTAATGTCAGAGACCAAGTTTCACACCCATACAGAACCACAGACATAATTATAGTTTTATATATTCTAATTTTTTTTAGACAGCAGATGAGAAGAGAAAAGGTTCTGGACTGAATGGTAGCAAGCATTACCCGAATCAGTCTCCTCTTGATTTTTTCCTGAATCTAATTTTGATTTATTATTGTCGTTTCCAAATATTTGACATGGCAATTGTCAAAGGATATTAGCTAGTTTTATATCATGAGTTTCCCTTGCATTCTGATGACGAAATAGTAGCATATACAAACACATAGTACTTATATTTCTCTACGTTTACTGCGACAATCAAAGTTTCGGGTTTTTTGTGGTATCTTTGTTATTACATAATCAGCGTAGACCAACAGCTGATATGTCCAATTTAATTTCAATCCCACCTAGATTTCCTGTGCCTTACTCATGACATATTCTAAAGCGAAGTTGTAAAGCAGTGGCGATTAAAACATTTCCTTATTTTAGGCGATTTTGTTACAGGAGAATTATCAGACAAGTGGCTACGTACACGGACTTTACTATACGTTTCGTCTAAACACATTTTAATCAGCCTAAATAGTTTCGTGGTTACCCAAAACTCTATGAGAATGTTGTACAATACTTCCCTCCTAACTGAATCATAGGCTTTCTTGAAGTCTACGAATAGTTGATGCAGTGTCTTATTATATTCCCATAATGGCCAGTTTCATAATCTGTTGCCATGAACGAACAGACATCAAGTACATTTGAATTCCGTCTCCTGTATATCAAGATATGATCTATTTGAGTCTTTCCACCAGGGGATGTCCAAATGAATTTATGAAGGTTACGATATGGGAACATTGTACTTTTGCCAGTAAGAATTTTGGATGTAGCAAAAATTTAGTACCCCAACTCCAATATCATTACTAATTTCATGTCAATTCTCATTTCCAATTATTGGTCTGAAAATGTCATCCCTGCCTACTTTGGCACTGAATTCTCCTAACAACGTTTTCATATGGTATTTAGGGAATTTATCGAATACACGTTTTACTTCCNGTTACAGGAGAATTATCAGACAAGTGGCTACGTACACGGACTTTACTATACGTTTCGTCTAAACACATTTTAATCAGCCTAAATAGTTTCGTGGTTACCCAAAACTCTATGAGAATGTTGTACAATACTTCCCTCCTAACTGAATCATAGGCTTTCTTGAAGTCTACGAATAGTTGATGCAGTGTCTTATTATATTCCCATAATGGCCAGTTTCATAATCTGTTGCCATGAACGAACAGACATCAAGTACATTTGAATTCCGTCTCCTGTATATCAAGATATGATCTATTTGAGTCTTTCCATTAGGAGATGTCCAAATGCATTTATGAAGGTTACGATATGAGAATACTGTACTTTTGCCAGTCGGAATTTTGGATGTAGAAAAAATTTAGTACTCCAATATCATTACTAATTTCATGTCAATTCTCATTCCCAATTATTGGTCTGAAGATGTCATCCCTGCCTACTTTGGCACTGAATTCTCCTAACAACGTTTTCATATGGTATTTAGGGAATTTATCGAATACACGTTTTACTTCCGCGTAGAAGCTGTCCTTCACGGCATAAATTTTATCCTCTGTTGAGGCATGAAAATTCAGAACAATAATATCTTACCAGAGACCCCGCAGTGCTATGCACGACATCCAATCACTAACATATTCAAACTCAAAGAGGTCCATCACGAAAGAAAGTAGTTGTGTAACACGGTAGCTTTTGGTAAGATTCTGAACCAGTTCAGATATAGACCTAACCTACGTACCGCAGGTGTTACAGAACAAGCAATATTAAGAGATTCACCTACTTCACTCATGAACACTTCCTTGCACATTGCCATCAGAGAGGACAGAGCATGCACTTCCAGCTCCGGGCTTCAACAAGTCACTTGTGACAGTCGTATGGGAAGAAAGTACGAAAGCTGTTCACTGTTTCTGGAAGGGGACTTTCATCAATCACTCCACGTCAATGGATGGAGTGAAGAGAAAAAAAGCTTCATTTTCGATTCCATTAGCGACCCGGTTGCGTTGTCAGTGGTTCTGTGTTGTGGAGGCACCTGCACACGATATAGCCTAGAACTAGGAAAATACACTTTGAAATCCTTTTCCTTATTGTGTAAAAAGTTTCTATATAAATGTTATAATGTTTGCAGTGTATCTCTTTTGTGGGAAGATAATAAGTTTGTCTCAAGGCAGAGGACTTCAACAGCTTATAGTCAACATAAGAGGAGATTACACTGTAAATGTACCTGAAATTACTCAAACTTTGTTAGCACTAGAATATCTGAGACAGATAACAAATTCTACAGCGTATTTACTAAGAAAATTTCATCTATTCACGGAAATAATTTGTCAAATACTAGTTCGGTAAGGAATTGCAGTTGATGAATGAATGAATGAAGGAATGACAAATAAAAATATCATAGAGCACAATAGTCCTGCGGGTGTCCCGGTTATGATCATAAACGAGTGTTCTGTGAAGAAAGCGGAGCATGATATAGCAAAACGTGTGTTTGACGTGGGCGTGTAAATGTGACAATGGCAGAGATCCCATCCCCTCCACAAAACTGCTATCTTCGGCTTCATTCCTCTGCTCGTCTATCAGTTAAGACATAACAAATTTAATAAAGAAATTCCCCGCCTCGTGTGGAACCAGAAGCCCATTATCGTGTTTACAGGCGACAGCTACTAAGCTTCATTCTGAGCCAGCTGAATCCAGTCCATGCTATCGCTTTCTATTTCTCTGTGATCTACTTCAAACTGATAACCCCATCTATTTCCGGTCTCTTAGCGGTAATTTTACTTATATAAATTTTGCATTAATTTCCATCCCATCTCATCATTCTTCATCGGCCATACTAATCATATCTGGTGAAAAGTAAAAATTACGAAGTTCCTAAATAAGTTATTGTCTCCATACTCCCGTTAACTCCTCTCTCTCTTAGACCCATATATTCTTCACAGAAATTTGTTCTCGTACACCCTCAATCTATCTTCTTTTCTTAGGATGAAAACTCAAGTTCAGCACTCACACAAGATAACAGTCATTAACATAGGTACTGCCAAATGGTAACTAAATAATGGATTATTCTGCGTGTTACGTATGCGTTATATTATTCCATTACGACAAAAATGCAGAATTTCTATTATACGTATTATTCAACGTTTTATAACCGTTTCATTTTATGAATAACCAAGATATATTTTACATATGTGAGTAATAAAATAGAAAGCTGAAACAATTCCTTTTCTTATTGAGGTAAAAAGAATTAGAATATATTTACCCGGGAACACATAAAATAAACTCTGAACATTTTTCGTGAAATCTCTGAGATTAAGTTCTTGGAAGTTCTTAAAGTTCAGAAATCGAAACAGAATCCAAAATCCCTGAATTAAGATTTTTTCCTTGGCACTACAGCCCCAGTGGGTCTAGGCCTACCTTCATGAACTTCTCCGTTCACTTCGGTTTTTCTACATCTTAGAAATAGGGTAGGACTCCTTGGGCGGGTGATCAGCTCTTCGCAAGGCCTCTACCTGTACACAAACACAGAAAAACGAACACACACAAACTAAACATCCATGCTCTGAGTGGGATTCGAATCCACGACCCCGATTTCCAAACGAGCGAAGATAGTACATGCCTTAGACCGCTTGGCTACCGTGACCGGCCTGAATAAAGATTACGAACCTGAAAACGAAAATTTGGATAATATCCAACCAAAATTCATTTTAACATGTCCTTTCTTTTTACCCAGGTATCGTAATTATTCTTCACTACATTCCGTCTCTCGATATCCAGTAAATTCAGAGATTCATTCAGAGTCGTCATGAATAGCATGAATTAATAATCCTGAATAATAAGCTTCCATTTGACAACTTTTGTTAACCATGTGCACATTTTTTTTTCAGAAATACATTTAAAATATCATTTCTCCCTCATGGGAAACACAATGCATGTCAGTTATAAAGACTAGTCAATTAATGTTTACTGAAATAACCGCCGTATTTCTGACAATCTTTTCAAACTAGTAAACACATTTTGTGTGAATAATGGGGGTCATTTTCAATACTAAAGCAGCTGACATGTATAACAATTTCTGTACTTTAAAGTATTAAGTAGCAATGCTTATATATGACCGTTCTATCAAAAATCTCTATTTATAATTCACGTGAAATAATTATTTTCTAATTGGAAAATCCCGCACTCCCACAAAGCTCCGGGATTCGACCTACTACTAGGTGTCATACTTAAACACCTTCCCACAAAAGCAATAATACTCCTTACAATGATATACAATAGTATGTTAAGACTCTGTTACTACCCCATACAATGGAAGTTCGCACAAGTAATTATGATTGCTAAGCCAGGTAAAGTTTCTTCCTATTGGCTAATCAGTCTTTTACCTATGATGTCCAAGACTTTCGAAAGATTACTATTAAACAGAACAAAACAAATGAGAGCAACAGAAGACATCATTCCCCAATGTCAGTTTACCAGTGTCATCGATTGGTTAACAAAATAAAGGAAACCCTGGAGGACAAGAAGATGTGTGCATCTGTATGCTTAGATATCCAACAAGCCTTTGATAAAGTATGGCACTAGGGATTACTATACAAATTAAAAAATGTCAAATCTACCTGATGATAAAATCTTAACTGCCCGCCATTTTCAAGTAAAAATTGGAAATACACACTCCGGCTACCACCCCATCAATTTGGGGGTTCCACGGGGTAGTGTTCTTGGCCCCATTTTATATCTAATCTATACATCTGACATACCCCAAGCACACGACATAAAATTGGCTATATTTGCAGATGAAACTGCAATTCTGTCTTCTGATAAAAACCACAATAGGGCACAAAAAATATACAGCAATACCTCAATGCCCTTCAAGATTGGCTACAACTCTGGAAAATCACAGCGAATGTCGAAAAATCAGTGCAAATGAGATTCACCACAAAACGGAGCACGTGCCCACAAATTACAATAAACAGTGCACAAATCCTTATGCAATCTACAGTTAAATATCTTGGACTTCACCTTGACCAAAAGCTCACCTGGAAGACCATATCCGGGCCAAGAGATTACAACTATCAACAAAAGTGAAAAACATGAGCCGGTTGATTGGCAAAAGATCCCAGCTATCATTGGAAAATAAACTTCTCATTTACAAAACTATACTCACACCCTTATGGACGTACGGTATAGAACTGCGGGGCTGTAGTAAACCGTCCAACACCAAAATCCTACAAATATTCCAGACAAAAACACTACGTTACATAACTAGCGCTCCATGGTTCGTATCAAATCAAACTCTCCACGAAGATCTTGGAGTTTCTTATATAAATAAGGCCATAAACAAACAAGCCATCAAATACATAAATCGCATTGTGGACCATGAAAAACAACTAATAAAAGAACTCGCCGTCCAACACTTAGTGAACAGAAGACTCAAACGTCAATGGCCAGGAGACCTATTCTAGGTAACGGAGGACAACCAATCAGTGGATGGTACCCCCTACAAGCCACGCAACAGCCTAACATTTGCTTATTACTCTGTATTAGTACATTATCAGTAGATTGCAAATATCCTAAATTAAATAAATAAAAAAAAAATTGGAAAATCCATCGTTCAGTATGAATATGACACCAGTTATTCTGCTTGATGTTAGCTTCCTTGCCTTGCTCTCCTGCTCTGAAAAGAGAGGCAGCACGTTCTTCCGAAACGTACGTAAATTTCTACTGGATCACCGGGCCCCGTATACCAGAAAGCAGTATTCTCTATAGTCATGCCTATGAGAAACTCAAATGCCAATTGTTTCGTGTTGTTATCAATCAGTGTACAAAAATTATTCCAGAACTTGGCAATTTGAACTTACGGACTGCTTCGCAATATGGGGGATCTCATTGATTATTCACACCAAAAGTTTTTTATTGCTAGTGGGGTGGGACTAAGTCCCTGTACTGCGGCCACTTCTGGCCTATTGTAGCAGCCCCAGATGATAGGTGAGGGTGATTGTGGAGCAATTGGTGGAATGAAGATTGGCAGGGGAAACCGAAGCACTCGGAGAAAACCTGCCCCAGGCCCACATAATCCACCACAAATCCCACTTGACCAGACCTGGGATCGAACCCGGGCCGCCGCGGTGGGAAGCCAGCGACTAACCGCTTGAGATATGGAGCGGCCACACACCACAAGTAACTAAGAACAATAGAAAATAATTAAATATACTTCTAAAATCAGGGATGTAATATTGATAACCAAAATATCTGGCCACATTTTACTATTCGAAAATTACTTTAAACGTGATTTTATTGTTTACTAAACTATATAGTGTCATTTACCGATGTGATTCTCGCTAAGTGTCCATCTCGATATCCACACGATCAAGCAATTCTGTAGTGGTATCGCTTCTTCTAGTTTTGCGTTGCCCAACGAAAGTAGAGGCCTCACCAGGAAACTGACGACTCAGCTGATGAATTGGAGTGCCTGTCTCCATAGAAATCAGAAAATTTTAAGGTTGCGGGGAGCTCATGTTCAGCCTATAGGCCGATAAGAGGAAGGTTTACCCAGAACAATTATTATTGTAATTATTGTTATTATATTTAAAGAGGAAGTAATTGTTATTAGTTTATCGATGGTTGTAGAGTATGTTTGTTACGCAAACAAAAGTGGACATGAACACAATCCATCAGAGAAACAGAAAGCACTATATGTAAAGTGTGTTTATTGTATATTAAAGCGAAGAAGGTAAGGCTTTCCCTGTAACAGGCCGTGAAGGCCCATAGGGTTGTGAGACGTCGAGGCTCCCACATTTTCTCTAGATACTCGGTTCACAGATGGTGCTGAGAGTAACCTTTACTCGCCGGCTGTTCTTTACCACCAGGAAGATTCCTGGTACTCATTTCTGTTAGAGGTTAAGTCGAACCCAGAGCCGTAGCGCGGCTGGAAGGTTTAGCTAAATTAAAAAATCCACCTAATCGGGAATCGTACACGGAAAGTTCCGGCTTGTAGCATAGTGCCTCAACCAGCTACGCTACAGAGCTCCTCCGTGCTTATTATACATACATAATATAACTATCATCAAAACTATATTTCACCTTTTCAGCAACCATCAGCATAAATTTTGCTGTGTTTAATATTCATTTTAACATATATTTAACCACTTCTTTCGACTGTGTGAGTCATTTTCATGCGGTAAAAATGTCAAAAGCAACCAGCGAATTGTTATTGATTTTTATATTGCCACACTGAAAATATGGATCAAGTTTTCTGTAAGTTGCATAATTGTTCTTTCTCACTTCGTGATATAATGTGGTTTACAGGTTGCGGGTTGAACGTGAGGCTGATGACCTTACTCTGTAAAAAAAAATTTGTTGCGAAATCCAAAGAAATGAAAACCGGATGAAAAATCTGGCAGAATCTTCTAACAAAGGTTGTGGCTCAAAAAGGGTTGTTTTGCCAATGATGATGATGATGATGATATGATAAGTGGTTAAGTTGGTATGCAGGAGAGCATAAAATATTCTCATTACTTTCTCTTTCTACCTTATTTTATGATTTTATGCTTTTACAGCTTGACCGTGTGATACAACAACTTAAAAATCTATGTAACTTACAGAAAACTGGATCAATGTTTTAAGTAAAATGGTATAAAATGTAATAACAATTCACAGCCTGCAGAGTTCTACCTTCTGAAATATGAGCAGAGCTCAAAATGTCGCCTGCTTTAGGCTGATTTCTTATTTCGCTTATTATTCGGGCCAGAAGATGAAGGTGACATGTTCTTCCGAAATGTCTGTTGATCTGTAATCGATTACATGGTCTTATATCCTATAAGACAGAATTCTTCGTTATGACTGCTCACATTCTACAATTAATTATTTCTTTCTGACAAAGTTACCAACTGAAGATGACCAATATTGATCTAAATATGCAGTGAGATATATTTTAAATTAAATATTAAACACCTCAAAAAGTGTGTTGAGTGTTCCTGAAAAGGAAAAATATAGTTCTACTGATTACTTAATGCAAATTACAAAAGATGAAAAATTAAAGTTACACAACATAGGTCGATTCAATGTCAGGCACTAATTTAATCGCCTGTAGAGGTAAACTGCAGGAAAAGTTTCGGTCATCAGTTTAGGTTGAACGAAACGCTTAACAGAGATGCTTCTGCTTCCTCATGTGACGGCTGGCGTGTTACAGCAGCAGTTTCCGAAACGTCTCTCACACCTTTTATAGCAGACAACATCCCCCATTGCTGCTGTTAGATTGATGGGCCGCGCCGTGACAAATGAGCCACGTCCATCACGTGATTAGCCAGCCCATTCCAGTAGCATCTCTCACACCAAAGGCTCTGGTTTATTAACACAATCCGGTTCAGGGCAGCGATCCAGATAGAAATGGCATACAAATCGAAATGTAAATACGTCCAAGAATACATTTGACATATCCGTCTGCCAAAATTCTCACCTTATCATATATATATGTGTGTGTGTGGCTTGGTACAATATATTGATTAACAATCTACAACCGCTGATTGATTCTACTGCAAAAGAGGATCATTAAAAAATTCGTTTAGAAAAACAGTTAGTATATTAAATAGTCCTTTAACAGTCAGCTCGATCGAATGCTTACTTTATAACTTGATTCAATTGACACCTAACGAATTTAAATGTAATGTTGACACAGACGATCAATATTAGAGTGCGTTGCCTGTCGGGTAACATGACGTGTTTTGAAATCGAATAAAATTGTCTTGAGGGCATACAACGTGTGAGTTATCCACAGTATTCAGTAAGCACAGAACAGTACCCAATTGCGTGCTAGGGTTAGATGGTAAGAAACCTTTTGGATTCATAATCAGGAGCGCAATTCCTTAATCAGTTGAGCAACTGCCGACTATTCAAGAATATTTCTTTTTGTGGAGTTAATTAATTGATCCATCATCTGGTATGTAATTTAGTATCCCGTATCTCTGAACTTTTCTGGACTGTTAACGTTGTAACTGCCTCGGCGTAAGATGAGAAGCGAGGCCAAGGTCACACTTCCGAAAGCCTATTGCATCAGTCTGCCACGAGAAACAGAGCTGTGAACAGGTATTGTATTTACACGAATACTTTTTCTACATCGTGTTTCATTTTGTTTGCGATGGATGGCAAAGTCGAGCAAAGTGTCTGCATCAGTTTTCGCGCGAAGCTCAGTACATCTCTTACAGAAACCCTTGAAATACTTCGGGATGCTTTTGGAGCACATTCTTTAAGCCGGACAGCGGTATCTGAATGGCATTCATGTTTCAATGCTGTTTGAGTGTAAGTTGAAAATGACGAACGTCCAAGGTGACCAAGCACCAACAAAACGACAGAAAATGTTGAAAAAATCGAGAACTCATCAACGAAGACGGTCGCCGAAAAATCCATTAGCTAGCAGACACCTTTGGATCAGTAATGGAGTTTGCTAGGAGATCTTGACATGATCTAAAGGAGCGACACATGAACATGGTCATGAGTTACGAGGTAAGTCTAACGATAATCCAACTTTTACTCTCATCTCTAGGATCATGATGGGTGATGAAAGTTGGATTTATGGTTATGATCCAGAAACAAAGCAACAGCCTTCGCAGTGGAAGAGCCCACAATCACCAAGAGTAAAAAAGTTGCAGCAGGTCCGGAGTCAACAAAGAGCATGCTTAATATTTCTTTCGACGTGAAGGGGATTGTTCACCGTGAATTGATCCCCCTAACAATACGTCAACTTTGACTTTTACTGTTACTGTGACGTTTTGAGACGCTTGAAAGAAAATATGCGACAAAAAAGACCGGAATTTTGTCGCAAGCACAACTAGCTCCTTCATCACGACAACGCGCGCGCCCACACGTCCCTGAAAACCACAGAGTTTGTAACTAACAACAACATGGTTATCGTTCCCCAATCCTCCCTATTCGCCGGACTTATCCTCATGTCATTTCACTTTGTTTCCTAAATTTAAAGTGAAAGTGAAGGGACGACGTTTTGAAACAGTGTCTGACATCCAAAGGGAACCGGAAGTGGTACTCACAGCATTAAGGAAAGTGTTTTTGAAGAGTGCAAAAAACGATAGGATCGCTGTATACGTCCCCAAGGAGACTGTTTTGAAGGAGATGACAGCCAAAATTGAGTAAGTTAAGCCAGCATTCCTTTCTTGACCTAGTCTGTGAACTCTCCGATACACCTCGTATGCTGAAAGTAAGTCATAGAAATGAAGCACGGTCTTCGTTTCCATCACTGATGTCAGAATATGTGTACAGATTGATCCCGTCTTCAACCTCCAAGTCATTAGGACGCCAGTACTTATAGAGGCAGATATGCAGGAGCAAAATGCCTTGTCCTTCATTGCCTGCGCAGAGCAGATCAGCAACTGTACAATTTGCCTATATTCGCATGCTGCTGTTAAGTGGATTTTCGGTTTTGGACTCTTATAGTATTTTCAGAATTCTCCCTATGTCTGTCGGGCTCTAATTCCCACCTAACCTTCAACTCTGTATTTTAGTCTGTTACCAACTCATTAGTAACGAACAAGAATAGAGGGAAAGTGCGCACACGCCTTACATAAGACCGGTGGCGTTTGAAGTAATATTCATGAAGCCGTGAAATGTGTTCTATTTGTATGTGCAAAATAATTTAATAAAAAATCCATATGACTAATCTTCCTGTATGAAGGATGCTGATATAGTGTAGAGTGTGTTCACAAAATATCTGAGCTATTTCAAAATATTATTTTAAAAAATGAAAGGCATACAGAAATGAAACTTACGCTATTGCAATGAACGACTCGAAAGGTTCTTGGTACAACGCTGAAGTTCAATGGAGTTCAACATACCTTGTACCTTTGCGCACGTGAAAGCGATGTTCTACTTCCAGCCAAGTATTTTGTAACATAGTAATCATTCCATGTTAGGTGGGTCTTTTATCACCACGACAAGGCGCGTCGCCAGGTTGCGGATGGAGGAGACACCCTCCATGTATGGAGGGAAGCTGCAAATATATTGAATAAGAAGTCGCGGACAGCCGATAAGGGGTGTTCATCCAGCTTGGTGATTGGTCGTGGGGCTGACAACGCCTCGTCTTAAAAAATAAGTTTGTTATGAAAATGAACATAAAGCCTCAGACTTGGACGGATCTTCTGGATAGACGACCTTCTCAAACTGTACAATGAGGAGCTTCATAACGTGTACTGTTCTCCGGGCACAATTAGAAAGCTCAAGTCAAGGAGTATGAGGTGGGCAGGGCATGCGGAACGAATGGGGGAGAAGAGGAATGCATATAGGATATTTGTGGGAAAGTCTGAAGGAAAGAGACCACTGGGAAGAAGAAGACGTAGGTGGGTGGGCAATATTAAAATGAAGCTTAGAGAGATAGGATGGAATGGTATGAATTGGATTAATCTGCCTCAGGATAGGGAAGAGTGGAGGGCTTTTTTGAACACGGTAATGAACCTTCGGATTCCATAAAATGCTGGGAAATTTTGAGTACATGCTGATTTGGCTTCTCCTCAAAAAGGGCTCAGCTCCATAAGTATGTAAGTAAGTAAGTAAGGTAATCAAACTTCTCAACGGTGTTTTGTATTCTGTTCTTTAAATTTCACGGAATTTCTAACAACTTCAAAAACAAAATTTATTCTTGACATATCCCTGCAGAAGAAAATCTAAAAGGTTTAGCCCGGGTGAATAGGGCTTTAAGAAATTGGCCTCTCTCTCTTGATCTAACAATCAGGCAATTGGAAATTTAGCAACGCTGTGACCTCACTGTGGATCTTTAGCAGTGTTCGAAAACAACATCCGCTTTCTGATCTATCAAATACGTCTTCAATGAAGTCAGGAAATTGGGAATAAGTAGTAGCTGATATAGCCAAAATTGGCATTTTCGAACTTTTGAATAAGAGACTACTATAAAATATTCATGGGAATTTGACAGATCAGATGTCAGAATAAAGGACGGACAGTCCAATAGGCTGATAGGAAATCATCCGTTAAATATCCCACGTTTTAGTAAAGCAGTCCATATCAACTTAACGATCCTCTGTAAATCCGTTCGCAGACGAAATTTTGTCCTTGCATTACGCGTATTAAAATCGAAGTGTTCGGAATCAGGTATACGAATTTGAAGAAACTTGACACTGAATCATTCTTCTGACATTTGCCAAAATATTCCAAGCATTTTTTTAAAAAATCAGGCTACGCTGAAAGACAAGCTATATGAAGATTTCCCAGAATTTTTAATCGATACCTCGAAAGCAAACCGCTACACATTCAACGGAACAAAAATTTTTCAAGCTAAAGCTCTGAAGAATATAGCACATTTTGTACGGTCAACACAATTTTTCCATAACGTTTTCTTGCTTCTAGGCAATAAAACAAAAGGGAGTGAATTTCCTAGAATTGTTGTGCTACGCATGTACTTCTGGTCTTCTAACAAAGGCGCATTTGCCGAAATCTTACTTTTGACAAGAGACGAAGTGTCCTGGAGTCTGAATTTGTAATTCTACGTTTATATACACGTGTATTTGGTTAAAACATAACTGAGCGTGCTGCTACAAGCTCTACTCTTCATTAAAATGAAAGCTCTCTCTCTTTTGAAAGAATCAAGCGGAGTGAAAGTGATAGAATCTGTATGCTACGCGTACATTTCCTAACTGGAGTGTTCCGAACTTGAGAAACGGCTGAGCGGAGCAGGATAGAAACAATATACAGTATAAAGACTTCGCGAACAGTGTTTCGGAGCTTTATATTTGTAAATAAACTCTGAGGTTCTCACAGCGGTAATTATGAAATTTGCCACCTTCTGGGATATAGCGCCGTGTATGAGCTGACGTTTCGGAAGAACGTATAACCTCTACTTTCAAGGTCAACAAATCAACCAAGGAAGAAACTAGCGAGAAGTGTTTAGGCATTATACCCATAATATATTTGCAGAGTTATATTCGTCAAACAACGGAACCACGAGACGGTAGACACTCAACTTCCTTCAAAGAGAGGCAGTATAAAGGCTACGAAAAAATGGTTCTAATTTTAACAATTTTTTAAGAAACACTTGTAAATAAACCAATTATAATAATTTATAAATATTGAAATATATTCACACGTGTAGCTGTAGGTGTTACAGGCTCAGATTTTACATTCATGACATTGTAATGATATTATATGTAATGTATTGATATTGACCAATCACGTTCTAATAGTACATAGGTTCTCCTTGTTTTGGTGCGTCTTTCTGAAGATTGTATATCAGACCGAAACATATCAAGGATGAAAGATTAAAAAGGAGAAAAGGCATTTATCAATCACACTAGACGGAGTTGATAACATGACTGGTTCCTGTCTTGTACAATAATTTATATATAGGCTTATAATAAATAAATATCAAAGTATTAAGGTCTATAGGGATTTGTAAAATCTAAAGCAAATAAACTTTTAGAGACTGCGTGAACTGTACAAATTTCCAGTTTTGTTTCTCGCTGTAGACATAATAACTGTGACTCAAGTCTCACATTAATTTATTCGTTGTTATAGATGGTGTCCTATCTAGTTCGTGCGTTTTCATCTTCTATGTATTGTACAAGGTTTCAACTCTCTGTTTCGCGAAATAAGCATCTGAATTGAATTCTGAGAAAGCTAAAACTTTTAATCATTTAATTACTTTTCTTAATTACAAGGCGATTCAATTTTCTGCTGCTCTATCTCGTAATAATTAGCCTACTCTACAAATAAAATATCACTTTCTCCTAGCGTGGTCCAATTCTGGTTTATGTAAACAGAAAAATTCAGAAAGAAACCATTTGTGAAATGAGAATGGAAAGGGTAGAGAAGAAAGTAGAGAAACCAAAATAACCAAGCAAGTGAAGTTGTGCAGTGAACATTCTTCATTGGGCTGATGGATAATATCAGGCAGGAACGGATCACCACCTGCTTGATGATATCGGAAGACAAGAAGACAATTCTCTTTACAGATGTCAATAGAACACTTTCCATGAAATAAAGAAACAGCGAATGAAGTAGAAAATGGAGTATAGATTTTTCTTACTGAACATTGATTTCTTTAAGTTGAAGGAAGCGAGTAAGATACTTGATGGTAAGAATGCCACTCAATCACTCTGATGGATTTCTATAGTCTACGTGAGTTCTTAGACTCCTTCACGCCCCAGAAGCACAAAAGAGCAAATCCATGTAGCTGCATCGTCGGCTTTGAAGTGAACCAACAATCGTGCACGGTCATCGCCTCCATGCTTTGGAGACCAAACCCCGTTTTCGGTTTTATTGCTTATCATTGAAACGATAGAATATAAACCTAACTACGAGTAATTATAAGGCTGAAGTCATAGCATTTCTTGCACTGTAAAGAAGCGACTAGTTTAAGGTATTACAATATAAATTTTATGGTTCTGGTAAAATAGAAAAATGTGAAGTTAAATGCTCTGTTGCGCACGAAGATTTGAAGGCATGCAGAATTTGGATATAAAGCTCTACAATTTCTAGACAGTAGTTATGTTCATGTTCCCTCCGTATTACCAACAATACTGATGGAATGAATCATGTGTCCTGGAATTAAGCAGAAAGCCCATATTGTCCAGTTGGCAGTCAGTCACACTGTAATCTGCATCGCTGTCCATTGCTGACAATTAAAAGGACCACAACAGCAAGAAGAACTAAAACTAAACCCCATAGCCTGTAGTCCGCAAGCTAACTATACCGAACTATTGACCGCGGCTTGTCAGCGAAATTAGTACCAAATTCAGCGGCTAGAAGGTGTCGCGTGTTCAGCGCAACGGATCCCCACGCCCGTTAATCTCTCTTTTCTAGACCGGAGCTGCTATTTCCATGATATAGCTTCTCTGCTATCCTCACGAAGCTGAGTGGATCCCGTTCCAAACTCAGTACTTCTCAGAAAATCTGGTAGCGCCGGAAATCGAACCCGGGACCCCTGGATCTGTAGCCAGGAACTCTGACCACTAGACAACAGAGGCGGTCTACAGCAACGAGAACAACCCGTGAAATTTGCGTTTGAATTGAGTAAACATGAGCATGTGACAAGTCCACGTGCCTTCCATTACCACAGACACAATAGCGAACTGATTACATTGGAGGTGACAGAAGGTTTGAGGCACAGTAGGCTCCAAACTTACTCACTGCCTCAGCGTCCCCATTCCGCTTCTGACAAAGGACGAATGCCACAGAGGATACTTTACAGTGAACGTGCAATGAAGGGCACCATCTGTGTTCTCTTTTCTCAGGACAAGAGAAGAGGAAGGCTCTTCCACGGTATGACGCCACATGCATCTAGCCATGTTCCATGTAAGGAACAGCGAGTCGTTGAGGATTATGAAGTTAGAGCTTCTGCCTTAGAGTACTATTCAAGCACTTTCATGAAAACATCAGAACATGGCGAAAACTTGTAATATCACAAAATTATGAACCAAATTATAATAATTACTCTTCTAATTTGTCATATATATCTTTGTCGTGAATGTAATTACCTGATATTTGAAGGAACTACATATAGGAACTATTGAACAACATAAGACAGCATCTGCAGTTTATGTGCTGAATAGCAGAAAATGAAATTATAATAAGACAACAAAACATTTTAATTAAAAAGTAATATGTATCAGAGGTTGTCAAAAACCTACTAGTGACTTAGTTAATAAAGAAATTAGCTGCCTTATTTGGAACCAGAAGGATTCCTAACTTGTCAGCAAGTAACCTTCATTGGTCCATATCTAAAATTAGATAAAGTACTATTTCCTTTTATCCGTTTCAATGCTACTTTCTGATCTACGTCAATATAAACCAAGTGATCTGCATCTAGACAGGTTTCCCGACTAAAATTTTGCTCGCGTTTTCGCTTTTCATATGCATGTTAGTATCTTGGGTCCACTCCTCTACGTGCTATACACCTCAGATATACCGACCACCGAATTAACAAATATAGGTACGTTCGCAGACGACACAGCAATTTTCGCTACGTCAGAAGACCCGGTAATTGCTTCATCTAATTTACAAGAACATCTGAATCTAATGGAGAAATGGCTACACCGATGGAAAATCAAAGTGAATGAAAGCAAATCGGCGCATGTGACTTTTACCCTCAGGAAAGGTAACTGCCCCTCAGTACACCTAAATCATGTTAACATTCAACAGCAGGATGTAGTAAAATACTTAGGACTACACCTGGACTGAACATTAAACTGGAAACACCATATAGCGAAGAAGAGAAAACAAATCGAAATTAAGTTCAAGGAAATAAATTGGCTAATAGGTCGGAAATCTCACCTAACAATAGATAATAAACTACTGATCTACAAAACAATAATTAAACCCATATGGACATACGGCATTGAGCTCTGGGGATGCGCCAGCAGGTCCAACATAGAAATCATCCAGCGAAGTCAATCCAAAATACTTAGAGCCATAGTTGACGCACCTTGGTACGTGTCAAACCAAACTCTTCACACCGACCTCAAGATCCCATATGTAAGAACCGTAATCACAGACAGAATC
>NW_019718270.1:743706-749229 GCF_002891405.2 Cryptotermes secundus | reverse complement strand
TAACAGAAAACGTCAGACAGGTGACCACGAGCAAGAGGAATGTGCCCGTCCTCCCGTTTGAACTATGCGTATTTGTGCCGCCTAAATACGTACACAAAGTAACAGAAAACGTCAGACAGGTGACTACGAGCAAGAGGAATGTGCCCGTCCTCCCGTTTGAACTATGCGTATTTGTGCCGCCTAAATACGTACACAAAGTAACAGAAAACGTCAGACAATTATTTGCACGAAAAGAACAACAGTTCAATTCCTCACTCAAAGTCTGTGTTCGATATTGCTAAACAGATGAGCTTCCTAATGCCGAAGGAATCGCCACACTACAGACACGCGTACAGACTATCCTTATGAATGTTATAACACGTGTTAGTCAAATTCTGCCACCCTCTTTATTCTCTAGTTCTGTTTGAATAATCTCGACCATACTGGTACACCCCGTAGTAGTTTGCCGTGTCTGCACTTCACCCCAGGCTGTAGATTTAACCTCCCTGGACAAACAACATGGCGGCACTGTGGGGTGAAATTTGAACCCTCCTGAAATGTTTGAACAGGCAACAGCAGTTACATAAGGGCAAGACCTGACTGGACAAGCCTCCATCCCCCTGTTCTTTACACTAGGCCGTATAGTCACTACAAAGTTTGTATAAGGTGATAAAGATGGTAAGCATCTTCCGTTCGAATTGTCATTTCCACGGTGACGAGCCAATTACCGAATATCATTATCAGCATATTCTAGTTGTTTCATACCTTACTTCCCAGAATGAAATTTGTATACACTCATTATTTCAAACAGATCACAATTGAATGTTATTTTCAGTCAAAACATATTCGTTTCATTAATAAATGCGATTCTATTAATATACTTCATATTTCTGCTCTTGGTACATTATTATCAAAACTTACATTTAAAATATAAATGTAAATAAGATCTGTTTTATGTAAGATTTGTGGCTTTCACGGCGGTGACTATGAAGAAAGCAGTCTTCTGGGATTTGGCACCGTGTATATGTGGTGTTAACCGACGTTTCGGAGGAACGTATCGACTCCATCTTCAGGGTAGAAGAAAAAATATAAGAAATCTGCAAAACGAAGAGACCGTGAGAACCGGTAAAAGCAGACTGTTTTTACCGGTTCTCACGGTCTCTTCGCTTTGCAAATTTCTTACATTTTTTCTTCTACCCTGAAGATGGAGTCGATACGTTCCTCCGAAACGTCGGTTAACACCACATATACACGGTGTCAAGAACGGTTTTATATTGTCACGTATAGGGGTGACTTATAAGACGGGTTTTGGAGTGGATGATTGGATTTATTGCATAGTAGCGTAGTTGGTTGAGGGGCTATGCTACAAGTCGGAAGGTGGCGGGTTCAAGTCCCGATGAGGTCATTGGATTCTTTTCAGTTGACCTAATCCTTCCCCCGCACTAGGCCCTGGGGTTTACTCAGCCTCTAACAGAAATGAGTAAAAGTAATTAATTACATAATTTTCCTGGGGAGTAAAGTGTGGCCGGCGCGTAAGGCTGACAACCTTATCGCCAACTTTGTGCCTATTGTCTAGATAGTGTGAGACCGTCAACGTCTCACAACCCTATGGGCCTTCACGGCCTGGTACAGGGATAGCTTTACTTTTTTTTACTTTTATAAGTGCATTCACAGTTCAGGACTACAGGCAATACAGCGTTATTCTACCAACTTTCCAGTTCACCGTTACACACGCACTAGGATACTCTGGCTTCACTAGTTGTATCCTGGCAACCGATTTATCATAGACTCAATGTTAATTCAAATCACACTGAAGTCTTTTTGTCACAGTCTAATTCCTTTCTTGTCATTTGTTCTCAGTCACCTTAGACTGCCATCTCCATAACTCGCCCCACATCCAATTCCAACTACTGTCCTCTACCCCGCCTAATCTCCTTCTACTGCTGCATACTCCGTACCGTCTTCTGCCTGTGCCCTCTATAACTCTTCGGCACGGACCCCACGGAAAACATCGTCTTCTACTGTGAAGACTGAATTTTAGTGGTCCGTTACCTAGCAATGGACATAATATTTTTTTATTCTTGTACGTTGCGGAAATGTTTTTACCGACCACTTGGCCAGGAATTGGCATCACAATATATTATATGACATATGACAATTCTTGTATTTCGATTACTAAAAACTGTTAAAATTATTATTAAAAACACATAATCAGCATATCACAGCACTGCCAAATTCTGTGCGAAATTACATATCTTCATGGATTTGGATCATATACACGTGGCGGCACACTGTACGATTATTATAAATTTTCAAATGACAGAGTAAATATATTCTATATAAAAATACGCTTTTGATTGAGCAATATGCCAGTTAATGTATGCAAAATTTTGTAGATTTATCTTCAGTCCGCTTGTCTGCAGCTTTTGTGAAATAGAGTGTAAGATCTTCACTCATTCGAAATAACACGATGCAGGTCATTATGTCAGAAATTAATGCAGTCGTCTGGATTGTTTACTATATTTTTCAAGAATTTGATTTGTTCATTCTGGTCCGTCACGCCGAACACACTGAAAACAAAACAGGGCACCACAAACACATCCAGGACAACATCAATGAACCCTCTTCTTGAGAACGACAAGGCGGCACGCGTTCGGCCCTGGTCAAGAGAAATAATAAGAAAGAGGACACGATCCTACTTGGTTTATAAATTCCAATAAAATCTTAACAAACCAATTACAAATATTTTAATGTAATGGAAAAGCCGCTGTAGTTGTAAAAACTTTAGATTTCTTACATAATGGCATATTATTAATATTATAAGTACATACGTAGTTTAAGGTTCAGAACATGTATTGTAATAGTAGCTTCCAACTGCATTGATTTAAAGGAGTCCTTCTGATGTTCTCTGAAGACCGAAACATATAAGGGTGGGACTAAGTCCTTTGTACTGCGGCCACTTCTGGCCTATTGTACCAGCCCCAGATGATAGGTGAGGGTGATTATGGAGCAATTGGTGGAATGAAGATTGGCGGGGGAAACCGAAGCACTCGGAGAAAACCTGCCCCAGCGCCACTTTGCCACCACAGATCCTATTTGACCAAACCCGGGCCGCCGCGGTTAGAAGCCAGCGACTAACCGCTTGAGCTATGGCGCGGCCCTTGCAAGAAAAATACTATTCTACACAAAGCAGACGCCTCTCGCCGCGCACACGCGGCAACTTCTCCACCTCAAGTGTAATGCGCATAGTATAAGACAAGGATGACCTGAAGCGAAATAGGCCTGTACTATTTACAATTCAACAGAATAAAGGAATGCACAAGCAAACCATAGTTGTCAAGTGAAAGCTGTATTTACTGTCCATCTGTAGGAGATAATGGAGTTCACGGAAGTCTGGAGTAACTCTATAGTAAAGTCGCGCCATAGCTCAAGCGGTTAGTCGCTGGCTTCCCGGGTTCGATCACGAGTCTGGTCAAGTGGGATTTGTGGTGGAAAAAGTGAAGCTGGGGCAGGTTTTCTCCGAGTACTTCTGTCTCCCTTGCCAATTTTCATTCCACCAAATTCTCCATCATCACAATCACCCGGGGCAATCTACAATAGGCCAATCAGTGGCCACCGTGCCGAGTGGACCCAGTTAGACTCCACCCCCCCCTCTAAGCGAATTAAAAAAAATTATAGTAAAGGGATATTAGAAAAGAAACTAATAATTTAAGAATTCATTTTGCGTAACTTATGGCCTGGGGTAGGGCAGTCGGTATAGCGACTGACTTCGGACTGGACGACAGAGGTGTCGGAGTTCGAGTCCCGGTAGGGTCAAGAATTTCCTCTCCTCCACGTAGTCCAGACCGACTCTTGGGCCCACCCAGTCTCCTATCGAATGGGTACCGGGGGCTCTTTCCACTGGGGTAAAGCGGCAGGGGCTTTAAGCTGACCACTCAGTTCCAACTAGTGCAGATTTCAAGAAAATGTGGTTCTATACATCCACTCCCCCATAAGCCTTCATGGCGTAGTGCTCAATTAGTTGAGTACAGGAACAAATTTACCGTAACATTTTGTGAGTAAATTAAATGAGACACGGAAGTCAGTGTTACATAGGTGTGAGCAGTAACCCAAATATACGTTTCATCAACTTACGGAAGTGTGGATTTCCTGAAGTTACCGCTAGGAGAGTTTCGAGCATAAAGTTGAAGTGGTGAACCAAGTGGAAAAAGCGCAATATGTCATGTTTCTGTCCCTCTTCTAAATAATCTTCAGGAACTCAAATATAGGATTTGTTAAGCTGTGGGATCGAGTGAAACATAACTTACGTAAGGCATGGAACGATTTCACGTAATCTTTGGAATTGGTCAGGGTTACCTGTGCAGCCCATGCTGATTACTTATAGACTGATGAAATAGTAGCTGTCTTGTTTAGTTCACTCACAATAATTTTTCATGTGTTCAATTCTTTTGTAATGCCCACGTATATAAAATGAGAACCGTCATATAAATTCAGTTTTCGTAACATTTATTACGATTTTCACGGAAAAATAACAAAAGGCTCTTGCTAAATACACTCACTACAGGTGTTCATATTATTTTCACACCTCGAAATAAATATATTGACATAATTGTTTCCAGGTCCCCTTTTCAGTTTCGGACACAAATAGGGTTGACACTACCTGACCAATTTTCTTGACTCTCTACTTCAGCACGCCACTGGAATACGGACCGTCTAGCAAGCTTTCAGTCTCTGACAATGTTGTCGCCTTGATCATGAGAGCTTCTTAGGTAGGAACGAGGTTCAATTTTTGCAAGGGAACAGGTATTAGAAAACTATGCAACTTTTACTGAATAAATTTTCGAGGTGAACAGGAAACATCAGGATGGCTACAGAACGAATTTTCCTTTTATTCTTTGCTATACTTATACAAATTTTACATAAAATATTAGTGCCTTCCTTCGCTACGACCCGATAATTATATTTTAAAGCTAAGAACGTATCCGGGTGTACACGGTAGCGTAGTTAGTTGAGGCACTATGCTACAAGTCGGAAGGTCGCGGGTTCAAGTCCTGAGGTCATTTGATTCTTTCAATTGGCCTAATCCTTCCAGCCGTACTATGGCTCTGGGGTCGACTCAGCCTCCAACAGAAATGAGTACCAGGAATATTCTTGGGGGTAAAGGGCGGCCGACGCATAGGGCTGACAACCTTGCTGCCATCTATGAGCCGATTGTCTAGATCAAGGATCTCCAATCTACGGCCCGTGGGCCACATCCGGCCCGCGATGTGATTTTATCCGGCCCGCTAAAGAATTGTGCAGAAATGCGCCAATTGAACTAATTTTCCAGTGAGTACTGGTAAATGTGATTCCGAGCTTATTGACCTGACATATTATACTGCAGTTCGATGGCTTAGCTGTGGAAAGGTTCTTTCGCGCTTCTTTCAGCTCAGGAATGAAACTGATATATTTCTTACCGAGAAAACCCATCACGAACCACTTTTATCAGATACCGAGTGGCTTTGGAAATCAGAAATTTTTTCCGATTTGGTGAACCATATGAAC
>NW_019718270.1:711771-741411 GCF_002891405.2 Cryptotermes secundus | reverse complement strand
GCCTTCACGGCCTGTTACAGTGATAGCTTTAATTTACTTTACTTTTAAGAAAGTGTCCTGGCTTCGAGTTCCGAAATTGGATTACTCTCTTCACCAACTGAAGGGTTCGTTTTAGAAAATAAAGTTTCAAAGAAGAGATGTTAATATTAAATAATAAATTGGAGTAAATATATATATATGCTTCTTCAAAGCTGCAAGGTCGGATCTTTCTGAATTCTAATACTAGAAATGTGTAGAGTGAATTATTTTAATATTTATTGTGTTTAATCTCGGACTAACTTTAATCTTGGTAAAGTACTTCATTTATTTTTCTGTTCAATTTGAATTACAAAATTGAATATTATGAATTAAATAGGAATCAGAAGAGTACAGAGAACATGATTTCTGAAGATAGCGATGAATTGGGGAACTCAACTATCCAGATAATTAATGTTGCTATTAGATCATAAAGTTTAGTGCCGTTCCTTGCCTCAAAACGTGTACTGTAGAACCCAGCCAGCGGGCAAGCAATGAGGCTACTAAGTCAACAATTCCCCATTATCCATTCTCGAGTATGCTGCAGCTTCATAAAAGTTTGTTCATCCGAGAGTTTGTTTACAAGATTTGCTGCAGCCATCAATTTGGGAAATGCCAGGGCTTTACTACAACCTTGGCCTGATAGCACTGCAGTTAACAATCCTCACAACATTGACTCTAAGTAGTGAGCTCACAGAGGGAATATCCTGAGTCTACACGCTAACTGCAGTAGATATTGTATGATGTATGCTCGGAACGAACTGCACACACATCGTATATGAAGTGGAATGGTGAGTGCCCAATAGTACGTACCTAGCTGCTTCGCAATGAGCGAGTCCTTCATACTATTAGGGTCAGGTTAAAAACGTCACTTTGTCTAGGGGACTGCAGATGTCTCCACTAAAATATCAAGGTTAATCAGAGGGCTTGTTACACCACACGAATTCTAAACTTTATGGATAGCCAAAATCACACTGCATGCAGAAAGATAATTTAATTTTAATAACGAAATCTGAATTCTTAATCGTGTTAAAAGACATTTTCTATAATACCGTAATATATATTTCATATAATATCATTTCTAGATTAGAATACAACTAAGTTATTTTAACAACTTAATCATGTGTGATCTTACAACTTCAATATTCTCACAATAAAGTGTTTCCTAACAATTTAAGCAGCTAATCTTTAACTTATTTGCATAATTATGTAGTTACTAAAATTCTGTCATTGAAAGTATGTAATCTTATATTTAAAGAACACATTCTGATAATATAACATTTCGATAGGTTATAGTAATAATAGTAGATCAATAGGCTCAGCATGAAGCATAGTTTCATAGATTTCAGAATGTAACCCCAAGCCATGTTAGTGATGGCAAGACGTCAATATAAATAAGGAGGGGGAAGTTTCAAACTGATTTCCAATCCCAGAATGCGTTATATTTAGCTACTCTTCTTAAAAGGAATTTAAAGAATACACTGCATTTTGTTCATACCAGCGCTTGATTTGAACTCTTCGGTGTTTAAAAAGGAAACTAAGTCCTCTATAAGGCCGCGCCATAGTTCAGGCGGTTAGTCGCTGGTTTCCTACCGTTGAGGCCCGGGTTCGATTCGGGGTCTGGTCAAGTGGGTTTTATGGTGGACAAAGTGGCGTTGGGATAGGTTTTCTCCGAGTACTTCGGTTTTTCCTGCTAATCTTCATTCCACAATATTATCCATCATCATAATCACCAAGGGCAAGCTACAATAGGCCAATTAGTGGTCGCCGTGCCGAGAGGACCCAGCTGGACTCCACTCCTCACTAAGCGAATTAAAAAAAAATCCTCTATAGCATAGAGGAATGATATTCATTTCAACGAACCGAATATTGTTTAAGATTAATTCACATTTAATTAACAAGAAGAAACCGCCTAGAGCATGGAGGGTAGCTACAGACATAAAAAATACATTCGGGGACAGATGATAGGGAGTGGTCGTCCGGCTAGAGATTGAGAGCGGGGTCAACATCTCACCTTACGGGAGTTGTACACAGTTTCGGACTTGGACAAATTACTTGTCATTTTCGGTCCAGAAACTTTTGTCTTCTCTTCTGCTGTCCAAAAACATAATTAGAATATACCAAACTATAATTTTGCCTGTGGTTCTGTATGGGTGTGAAACTTGGTCTCTGACATTAAAGGAGGAACATAGACTGAGGGTGTTTGAGAACAGGGTGTGTTGAGGAGAATAGTTGGACCGAAGAGAGAAGAAGTAACAGGAGGTTGGAAAAATTGCATATGAGGAGCTTCATAACATGTTCTCTTCTCCAAGTATAATTAGGATGATCAAGTCAAAGAGTATGAGGTGGGCATGGCATATAGCACGAATGGGGGAGAAGAGGAATGCATATAGGATGTCGGTGGGAAAGACAGAATGAAAGAGACCACTGGGTGGGTTCATTTTGATTGTGCGTTAATCTCATTTAGAGATTTATAATGCCTAATAAATGCTTATAATGCCTTAAGAGACAGGAGATTAACAGAATGAACATAATGAAGATCAATGACATTTACTGCAATAGCTGATATGATAGTAACAATTTTGTGAATAGCAGTGGTTGAAGGACCGCCTCTGTCGTCTAGTGGTCAGAGTTCCTGTCGACAGATCCAGAGGTACCGGGTTCGATTCCCGGCGCTAGCAGATTTTCTGAGAAGTAGTGGGTCTGGAACAGGATCCACTCAGCCTCGTGAGGATAACTGAGGAATTACTTCAAGGAAATAGCGTCTCCGGTCTAGAAAACCGGAATTAACTGCCGTGGGGATTCGTTGCTCTGAACACGCTACACACTCTATCTGCTAAAGTTGGCACTAACTTCGCCGACAAAGGCGGTCGCCTGGTCGGTATAGTTCGCTTGCGGACTAAAGTCACGAAATTTATATTTTAGTGGTTATAATGAAGATGGCATTGTATAGAATATATCGTGACTAAGTTTATGAGAACTGTAGGACATCATACTCAGTAATCAAATAGTCCAGGCCGTGTCATAGCTCAGGTGGTTATTCGCCGGCTTTCCATAGCTGAGGCTCGGGTTCGAATCCGGGTGAGGTCATGTGGGGTTTGTGGTGGACAAAGTTGCACTGAGGCAGGTTTTTTTCGTGTACTTCTGCTTCCCTTGTCAATTCTCGTTCCACCGACTGCTCCACATTCGTCAATGTCTATCATTCTGGACTGGTACAAGAGGCCAATTAGTGGCCGGCGTACCAAGTGGACTCAGCCTCAACCCACCCCAACAAACTAAAAAAAATACTAGTCCACTGAGCACACTATAAGAACATAATGCGAAGTTTATGCTGTAGACGCAGTAAGTTACTTTTCATATGAACAATGGAAATATAAAGATGAAGTTCGAAGATTAAATAATTCACTTTTTGCGATTATCAGCCTGTTATTGCAGAAAAAGTAGTCTCTGTGTAATTCAGTGTATGAATCGACTTATTAACTTGTCCTATATACCGTTACGCTGTTATGTCGAATAGACTGTTCACTGAGTTTGGTTATATCGAATTTTAAAATTTCAATAAATACCATGATATTCGCAATTGTCCGGTAAATAAATATTAAAATTAGGAAGACGAGATGGATTTACTTTGACATTCTCGATTAAATATTATTGTATGACCTTCTGTTTATTCATATGTTAGTGAAATTATAAACAACATTTACTAACATGAAAACAAGTAATTCAAACATGAATTCGTGTTTCATATGGCGCATTTTATGTGAATCGCGTATAAGCAAGAGAGAATTTTACAAACTACAGGAACACTATATTGAAGAGTGTACTGATACACATGTAGCAATTACTCTCTTAAAAATAGATTTATTGAAGGCTTTATTACTTTGAGTCTCGTGTAAGCCTACCGTAGCTAAGTGATCAGAAACTTTAAACAACTTATCCATCTATCTATATATCTATCTATGGCTCCACAGTCCTTCTGTTGGAACTTAGCCGCTTTATCCATACCTTAATCCCATATATATTTGGTAAGATTCCTTGGAATGAGGATCAGCTCGTCGCAAGATCACTAACTGCATACAGATCAACATAAACATAGAATAAACCCACAGAGACATTCATACCTTAAGTGGGACTTGAACCCACGACACCAGCGTGCGAGCGAGCGAAGACAGTTGATGCCTTAGATTGCGCGGCCACTGTCATCGACCTTTAAACAATTTACAATACGAATTAACTCAGAAGCCGATCATAAGATGAGTGCGATATATGAATATCTGATATCCATATAAACCACACATCCATTCTGCACTCGATGTCCACGTTCTACACTGAAGTTCAATATCCTCTCAAATCTACAAGAGAACCCAACTAGAAAAACTGAAACAGCAAGAAATGAACTGAAATTAAAGAAGGAATCCCCTCAGATAAATGTGCTGAGATATTTACTACGATTTGTTCAATGGATATAAATAATGGGGACCTGAAGTGAAGAAGCCACGCGGGATATAAAAGCGTAGACACCGAGGATAGCAAGGGAGAAGTTTAGTCGAGAACAGCCGCACACGGGATCGATACTAGAATCCCTGGGCATCCCAAGAAAACATTGCTATCAAATTATCGTTCCGTTCGCTCACAGTTATTGCAAAGCAGAAGAGTAAGGACATTCTAAGTACTTTTAAAATAGTGTGTGTCAAAATAATTTGAGGTACAACTTCGTTTCAAAATTGTTGGCTTGTCTGAAAACTTTCCAGCCATATGGTTTCTGTCTCTCATCCACGGTACACATTCATGATATCAAAATGCTTTCATTTAGAATTAAAAATAGAGGAAGAGTACAAATCATAAACAATTATGGAATATATCCATCGACAGAAACATTTTGTTGAAAGCAAGTTAACTGTACACTGAAAGTCATATTTCGGAGTTATTAAAAAAACTCATTATTTATTGAAGAGTTCTGTCTACTGTTGTACGAGTATAATACTGAGTAATCAGTTGAAAGTCAATTGATGTTTCGGAGTAACATATCGCACCATCTTCAGGATTTAAATATAATTCAAGCAATAAACCAGCATGAAATTGGCAGAAAGAGAAGGGTTTTGCTTGTGCCATGAGAACCTCAAATATTCATTCATTACTGACTTTTTCGGTAAAATGGTAGCCGAAATGTATACACTACTTGTAGTACCCTAATTTTGTATATTTTAAGAACGTATAAAACTTTGTAAGTATTCTCATGCAATTTTTTTACTCATTCTTCATCGAGGCGAGTGAAATCCAATGATGAAAAACCGCGCCACACATCTTTTAGAGAGAAAACCAAATTACGGTATTCGTTAATTTAAAATAAGAAACACAATCATTTGAAACTGATGAAAGTGAGCTGGTTATATCACGAAAATAAGCCATATTTTGCAAAAAGCTTCATATTCTGAAATCTTAAACTTAACCTTGTACTTTGTTATGTAAAATTTAAACTTAATTCTAATCCGTTGCTAACACAATCTCTAATTTAAAAATATTACTTCGTATTATAACATTGTCAGGAAAAGTAACCTATTATAAATAGCGTTACTATAACACGATCGATATTGGAATGAATCTCTCTCCTCTATAGGAAAATGTCCTACATTACCTTCACAGTAATTAGGCTCTAAAGCGTGCCTAAAATAAAAGGAGTAACTTCCAAGATAAAAAAGGTAAAGCTATCCCTACAATAGGAAATGGAGGCCCATAGGTTTGTGAGAAGTTGAGGCTTCCACATTTTCGAGACAATCAGCTTACAGTTTGGGGTGAGTTTGTCAGCCTTGCGCGTCGGCCGTCCTTTACCCCCCGGAAGATTCCAGTTACTCATTTTTTGTTGGAGGCTGAGTCGACCCCAGGCCCATAGGGAGGAAGGATGAGGGAAATTGAAAAAATCCAATGACCTCGTCCCGAATCGAACACGCCATCGCCCGGCTTCTAGCATACTACCTCAACCAACTGTGCTGCCGCTTGCTCCGGCTTAACTTCCAAGAAGCTTGGTATGCAGACAATGTCTTCTATTTCACCAAGTTCGTACTTTAAATCCTTTCATGAATACCGGATCATTGCATGTTAAACTGCTTTACTCGATATCTTATATTGAATAAATTAGATGCTGATTTCAAATAAGATTGCCGGTTAAGAATTAGAATACAAGGAAATGGTTAATTAACTCCTCCAAGAATTCAGCGAATCTAATGCCATATTTGAGCCATGTTTTGCAAGTGAGTAACGGGAAATTGCTCCGAAACTGTTCTGGCTGTTTTTTCCCCATTACATATGCATATTCATAATTATTAGTTGTGCGACATTAAAAAGTAATTATAGTAGCAAGAAAATTAGAAGACTACGGGTATTTTTCTAAAACTCTTTATTTTCGTCCATAATGTCTAATAAAATGTGGGAACGCCGTATTCATAAACAGCACACCAAAAATTCTAATTCTCTACACCTAGAGCTTTCACAGAATCCGGATACAAATGATAAACTGTGAAGATCAGTACGGAAGGCGAGTGAAGGAAGTATTCTGCTCAGAAGTTTATTAGGGCTGCATGCTTTGATCTCACTCCCTGATTCATGCGATTCAATACTTCGGGTTAAAATCCTTTAAATGAACCAGGACATCACATCAGATTACCACCTTACCTACGACCTATGTGATTTAAACTTCTAGTAGAAGAAAATGGAAGATGATGGTGGGGAACTGGAAGGGTTGGAGTGTAGGGTTTAGATAAACGGCTCCTTGGGATATCTTAACGCGTATCCTGTAGTCGTCGCCGCGCGTCTAATGTGCCAACTTCGCGCTAGTGGAGCAAGACAAAGAGGAGAAGCTGATAATAAGAAGCGTGGAAGGGACAGAAGAGGAGGGGCTCAGGTGCCAGGCCGCCTGTCGGCTTCTCACATCCATTATTCAGTCCCTAACCACCCTCCTCCACCTTCTTCCTAAGTCGTCGTTGTCATCCTCCGCTGTTGGCGGTATTATCCGGTCTGCTGAGGTCTCCTTCTGGCCTCTCACTTCGCATTCTTCTTTCCTCTGTCGCCATTCCTTAATGAGGGCTGTAGGTTCCGGCCCAGTGACTCCAGCATTCTAACGCGATATATCCTCTTATCCACATAGGCCCAGTTATGTGAGTGACAGCTTTAATAATAAATGTGCAACATCCACAGCATGGGTATAGAAATGTAAATCATCACTGTCTTAAGAAGATGATAAAGGTGAAATCCCTATCGGAACACACGAATTATTTGCAACTTGTGCTCAGATGTTCATATTGTAAGTAAAAAGTAAAGCTATCCCTGTACCAGGCCGTGAAGGCCCATAGGGTTGTGAGACGTTGAGGGTCCCACATTATCTAGACAGTCGGCTCCAAGATGGCGGTAAGGTTGTCAGCCTTACACGCCGGCCGCGCTTTACTCCCCAGGAAAATTATTTATTTAATTAATTCCTGGTACTCATTTCTGTTAGAGGCTGAGTAAACTCCAGGGCCTAGTGCGGCTGGAAGGATTAGGTCATCCATATAACAGGTCTTTAAGTCTCATATGGTTGTGACACGTCGAGGCTCTCACATTTTCTAGAAAATAGGCTCACATATGGTGGTAAGATTGTCAGCCTTACGTGCAGGCCGCCCGTTACCTCCCAGGAAGATTCCTGGTACTCTCTTCTGTTAGAGAGGCTGGGTCGACCAGTGGCCATAGTGCGGCTGGAAAGATTAAGTCAACTGGAAAAAATCTACCTCATTGGGGCTCGGACCAGCGACCTTTCGGCTTGTAGCATAGTGCCTCGACCAACTATTCCACGGCTAAATTCTTTTATATATATTTCAAAGTCGTAATATAATGAAGCATGCATAAAAACAACAAATCAAATCTGAATTTAATTCAGTCTAAAGTCAATAAGGACTTCCCCTCCTTCTTTCTTATCTCCGATCATGTTCTCGAGGCCGCGGTTACTTTGTTGAAAATAAAAGCCAGGGAATACACTCCCAAATAAATTTCTCGTCTCTCTGCGGCTTTCATCCGAATAATTTCCTTCCCCGATTACTGAAATACGTGCAGAAACGTGTAGAGGTCTTCATATAAAATCTTCGATAATGGTTCCATTTAAATTAAAATTAAAAACGCTCGATAAACTCTCGCAAAATTTTTCAGCAATTTAATTCATCAAAACTCGCCAGCAATTCTCCAGCTGAGACATATGGAGAGGCGAACAAAAACACATGCGTTCATTTCATGCACATCCCGCAAACAACGCGTAACAATGCGTGTACATGAAAGTTGCTTCATCCTTATAATGTTTCTGAGAGAATGAAGCAACATTTTTAAAATGTAGAAGTCATATTTGCATTCAAACAGTTCACATTTATACTTCCGTACTCCACAGAAAATGTATTGACAAAGAGATATACACACTTCCAATATTCCTTAATTTTATTCAGGATATAACCTGTTAAACTTGAGACAGAAGCAGTGGCTATCTTGAAAAAGGACGTATGATTTATCCCAGTCACTCCTTGCGAAAGCCAGGAGATTGGCTTGAATGTACTGCTTCCTTCCCTGTACGTTCCACTGCACTGCAAATAATAATAATACTGAATCGCCACCTTAGTACACAGTGAATATAACCTAAGAACCAATATTACATCACAGACACGTCTAAATAAACGAATACCCGTCTGTGTTATGCTTGAGCTCACTGTAAGGTTACGGTCTCTCCATCATAAAAAATTTATATTTAAATATACTGAACGTAGAGTGGAGGCTGTCCGTGTCAAATTGATTTGTATTCAGAGACATGCTTATGGTAGCTCTTATGAGAAGTTCACAGGCGCACTGAATGCAACAAAAATATTTAGATTTCATATGCAGCACAGGATATTATGTATTACTTAGATGAAACTGGCTTTATGAAGAAAGCAGTCTTCTGGGATTTGGCACCGTGTATATGTGGTGTTAGCCGACGTTTCGGAGGAACGTATCTTCTACCCTGAAGATGGAGGCGATACGNATTATTATTATTATTATTATTGTATACTGCTCTATTTGATACTCGAATTGTTCTTCCCTATCATAATATTGCTTTGTGTGTGCGTTTGTTTCTGTATATTTATTCATGCTCACTTTGTAATTGATGTATACTATCATATTTTGTATTCTGTTTTCTTAAATTATTTTGTGTATTTCTCTCTATTCGTGCTAACTTTGTAATTGGCCTCTGTGCTGTTAAGTTTGCACGTAAATAAAAACGAATTGAATTGAATTATTTCTCCAAAATTAAGGGAGATGCTGCTTACAAATCCACGTGTATTTTTAATCTTAGCCAGTGCCCTGATACTGTCGGCAGCAATCTACTTGATTTAACATTTTCCAACTTGAATATTACCCCTCTCAACCCTGGACTAGCAGAGCCTGATAAATATCACTATCTCGGATTATCAATACTCATCTGCCCCTTGCCACTTTTATTCAAAATTACTTATATTCTTACCGCAAATTCTCGTCTGGGGATTATACATTGCTTTATAATGTTCCCTCTACTTATGATTACTCTCATTCTCTTGCTCTGGAAGAGTTAAAATTGGACACTCTACGCATTAGAAGACTTCGCCTCGATGCTCTCTTTCTTACTCAAGTTTTATTTTTTTAATTGCTAGTGGGGTGGGACTAAGTCCCTTGTACTGCGGCCACTTCTGGCCTATTGTACCAGCCCCAGATGATAGGTGAAGGTGATTGTGGAGCAATTGGTGGAATGAAGATTGGCAGGGGAAACATAAGTACTCGGAGAAAACCTGCCCCAGCGCCACTTTGTCCACCAGAAATCCCACTTGACCAGACCCGGGATCGAACCCGGCCCGGTGGGAAGCCAGCGACTAACAGCTTGAGCTATGGCGCGGCTCTTACTCAAGTTTACTTTGGTTCTAAATTCTGTCCTTCTGCTTTGGAAATTGTTGGTCTCAGAGTTCGTGCTCGGTATATCAGAGGCTGCTTTCTTCAATGTCTGCTCCTCTGCTAGATGTGCAGCAGCTGCTAATATTGTTTGCATGGACGTTGATATATTCGGAGCTAAGAACGTTCTCCTTAATCATTCCTTTTGATACGACATAATTGTTTTACTGTTTTAATTATGATTATTATTATTACATGTATGTATGTATTGTCACGTTTATTAGTGGCTATAGACGAGGTTTGGATTGGTGAATAGAATTATTAACACCTCATGCAATCAACTCGTACTTACAATCAATACAGCGCTATTGCTGGTTTACACAGTCTACAGTTCACCGTTACACACGCACTAGATCCTCAGTCTCCACGAGACCTACCTTGGCAACGGAATTACAACAGTCTCACTGTGACTAAATCTTCTAATCAGATACTATCTTCACGGGTTGACTTCTAATTCTTCTTCAACAACTAATTTCCCGTGGCTATCTCCTACCTACATCTGACTGAATTCATTCCCATTGTACAACCGACTTTTTGTACTCTACTGTACTCCTACAGCTGCTACCCTCGGAATTCGACTCTCTTGTAATTCATCGGAACGGACCTCACAGAAAACGCCGTTTCTGTTGTCAGAATACATGTAATTGGTCCGTTGTCCAGTACTGGACATGGCGCGGACCATATAGAAACACCTCATCTGTTATCATTTATAACCACTCAACACGGACCACAGCAGAAAATACAACCTCTCTATTGTCGTGCAACGTCACCCCGTAGGTGAAAATGTGTTTGGCTCCCGTTGCCTAGCAACGGTCCGTGCGCGAACCACAGAAAACACTGCTCCTCTATTGTCGACAATGCCTGTTTATTGGCCCGTTACCTAACAGTGGGTAGATACATAACATTTTTTTATTTATTTCTAATGATTATTGTTATTACATATATGCATGAATAACCGTATTATTCTTTCTCAGCGCATAATGGCGTACTCATTGCAAATGCATCTATTTTACTTCACTCACCTCTTAATAATAACTTTCAATTTTTTATGGAATTATTATTATTATATGAGCTACGATAGTTTTTATTTTATTCGTAAGTTTTTTGTTGTTTCTTTCTACCTACTCGTGCTAACTTCATAATTTGTGGCTTGTTAAGTTTTGCAATTTGATAAACAAGCACTGCAGTACCGAGGACAAAATTTGCGGGAATACAATTCCACTCCCCTATAAGTCTTCATGGCACGGGGCTCAATTAAATAAGCATAAGAAAAATTTTACCTTGTATTCTTATATGCTTAATGGTCATCCTCCTACAATCATCTCGATCTTCGAACTGGAAATATTTTAAGGTGTTTCTTCGCGATAATTCTGCATACATTTCTCATAACTACCTCATCTACCACTTTCCTAAATATACTAGCCCACAGATGACTCTGCTACAGACTATATGTATATCACTTTAGAAATCTGTATTTTAACCTTTTTTACAGTCTCGCACGCACGCGCAAGCGCAAGCGCACACACACACCACACACACAGGTGTCCCATGAGAAAGGGTGAATATTTTGGCATGTCACAGTATCGGTCAATTTATGCAAAAAATATATGTGTACATGAGTCCTATTCTGAAGCTGTTCCGAGACAGGGTTACGAGTATTTCACTGTACAGTAGTGACAAATTACATCGTTCCCTCCTGCAAATGAATCGGTGTGAAGCGTCAGTTGGCCGTTGTGACTGCTGATAGTGACATCTGCACAAATACCGAATATGCTGATATGATGTATGCTGTCCTCTCATGTGTTGTAAAGTGAATTGATTTGGACGGTGAAATTTTCGAAAATATATTATATTAGGTAAACTGTTCAAACTTTATCACTTAAACAATAAATGCAGGTATTAGAAACAGTACGTAATATCCCATTCTTATCAACAAATTTGGAAGTGTACAGTGAAATAGATCTATTTCGGAAACCTTTCGGAATAGGATACATGTACACATACATTATTTTACTTAGAATTACCGATACGACGACGTCCCAGAATATTGGTCTTTCCTCCTGAGACACCATGTATATTCGAGGGTCGTATGTCTAATATTAACTTTTTCTCGCTTAGTGGGGGGTGGAGTCCAGCTGGGTCCATTCGGAATGGCGGCCACTGATTGGCCTATTGTACCTGCCCCGGGTGATTATGTTAATGTTTAATTTGGTGGATTGAAGACTGACAGGAGAAACCGAAGTACTCGGAGAAAACACGCCCCAATGCCTCGTTTTCCACCACAAATTCCACTTGACCAGACCTGGGATCGAACCCGGGCGGCCGCGGTGAGAAGCCAGCGACTAACCGCTTGAGCTATGGTGCGGCCTATGTCTAATATTAGTTAATATTTGTAATTTCGGCATATACATACAAGGCAGTAGGAGGTGAATAGTTCCCGTCTTTCCATGCTAACATAAAGCGTACTAGCTCGTACATATATTACCCTGCACAAAGGACCACTATCGTGTTGCAAGACATGCTAGTGTTTAAGAATACGGAGTTTCTTACTTTTACTTAACTAAATTGTGATCGTTTTCGTTTAAACTCGTTAGCTATTGATATTTCATTACACGCCCACTCATCGNGCTGAGCCCTTCTTGAGAAGCCACCAGTTGTGCAGCTACTCAAGAAATTCCTACTATTTTATGGATCCAGCAGGTTCATTGCCGTGTTCACAAGAGCCCTCGGCNATTACCCTGCACAAAGGACCACTATCGTGTTGCAAGACATGCTAGTGTTTAAGAATACGGAGTTTCTTACTTTTACTTAACTAAATTGTGATCGTTTTCGTTTAAACTCGTTAGCTATTGATATTTCATTACACGCCCACTCATCGCATCAAGACGCATAAGCAAGCACAATGTAGATGATTAATTTAGGTGCATACACGGTTCCCATGTTTCCGACTCATGTAAAAATATTAATAGTAATGATCATTAATTATCTTCCTTTAAACTCGTATTTTCCTTGCTCAGCCAATTAGAGAACATCTCCCGCACAATTCTGGTATAAATACACCATACCTTTGTATGTTCTACATGTTTCGACCTATTGTGACCATCATCAGGTGTACAGAGACTTTACAATCACCCTTCTTTCTATCTGCTATACCTCCCCACACTGGACAATGTNGATGATGGAGAATTTGTGGAATGAAGATTGGCAGGGGAAACCGAAGTATTGGGAGGAAACCCGCCTCAGCGCCACTGTGTCCACCACAAATCCCACTTAACCAGACCCTGGATCGAACCCGAGACGCCGCAGTGGGAAGCCAGCGAATAACCGCTTGAGCTATGGCGCGACCATACATACGTCTTGGTGTAACACATAAATTAATTTGAAAATATATATATAGTCGTATACTTTTACATACTTTATATACCTTTTACATATTGTCACGTGTATGAGTGACTATAGACGGGGTTTTAATTAGTGACGGGATTTATTTAACACTTATACATTCAATTCGTAACTGCAAGTAATTATAATTGACCTACACAATTTACAATCACTAGAGCACAAGCTGTGCCTCAGACTTTCATAGTCTTCCCTAGTCGTTGCTTAGTAACAGCTCCCAACAATGGAGATAATTCAGCTTCTGTATTCATGCCGTTGCCCCCTGGCTAATATTGCTCCAGTGGTCCTGCTTATAACATGTCGGCACTGACCACGTTGAAAATATTGTTCGTCTGTTGTAGTTAATTGTTATTTATTACGAATATATTGCCTAGCAGCGGCGTTCGGTTCGTTGTTTGTTTCGCGTTCGTTCCTTAACAACGAGTCTCTACATGCTACAATATATACATACGTGTATATATATAATTTTTAACATAACATAATTTTAATCACAATTAGAATACTTTAGTATTAAAAATTAATTTTAATATTTACAGTAACACATTTCGTAACATAAGGTCATTACATAAACAATGACCTTCACGAGTACAGCACACTCTCAGTATGTAAACACTGGCCAGCGTAGAGAGGTATAGGAGATAGATTGTAAAGTCTCTGGATACCTGGTGATAGTCATAATAGGCCGAAATATGTAGTACATGCAAACGTGTGGTGTGTTCATACCAGGACTGTGTCGAGAGAGTGACAGTAAACATTATCTTACACTCAATATGACGCTACAATATATCACTAGCAGTCTCGCTGCATTCCGGAGCACAATTTCATAAATATTCTTAATTCTGAATTGCTTTCCAAGGACATCGACTGTATAGAAACATGTGAAATTTTTCGTGGACTCTATTCAAAGCTGAACTGTTCTCTCTGAAAAATGTAGAGCAGAAATTTGGGCCACTGAGCTGTTTAACTTGTAAACCAACTCATGTAGGCCTGGACCTATATGCTCGTACAGGCCACGAAAGTGTAGAGGAGCCTAAGATACTTAACACCTGAGAACTGAGACATTCTAGATAATCGTGTTTCGAAGTAACGTCGAGGAACAAGAAACAGCACTTCTTGTTGTATATAAGTAAGGATCATTGGATTAGGACATGAGATCTTGTGCCATCAGTATACTGGCAGAATTAAGAACAAAATAATTAAAATGTGGCTCACTCATGGAGAACTTCCAGCATTTTATGGAACCCGAAGGTTAATTACCGTGTTCACAAGAGTACTTCACATCCTAAGCCAGATCAATCCAATTAAAATGTAGCTATTTGCATAAATCCATAATGTTAAAAACGGAGTGTGTTCCTTCTACCAAGTATTTACAGAATTAAAACGTATGAATTTCTGTCAGTAGCCTATTTCTTCGAAGCAAATATGCATTTTTAATAAATATTCTTCTCTCGTTATCTCTTTCGATTTTGTTTACAAGAGCCCATTAAGTCTGTAAGGTAAACGTAAAGTTATCCCTGAGTTTAAATAATGAAGCACCAAGCCGTGGAAACATATGGTGAAGTGGCGGTATATCTCCACCAGTCTTAATCTCGACACCAGATAGAGGTGAGTGTTCTGCTTCACCCCTTTGGAATCACACCCCGTTACTCATTGTATAGAAGGCTGGGTGAGCCCAAGAACCGGCCTGGACGTTATGTAGGAAAAGAAATTTCTTTTCCGACCCCTCGACCTTCCAGACCATAGCGTAGTCGCTATAGCAAGTGAGCTATCCCGGTTCCTTTTCGAGCCTATAGCAAAAGCTCTGGCAAAACTTAATAACAAACTGAAGTAATTAATTTTAGCTATACACTTCTAAGGCACACACTTCTAAATACACTTTGTAGACTGAATTTCTTCTACATTATACATAAAAAGGCGGTTTCGCAAGAAACATATTAAATCTCCGCTACAAAGACCAGCTGGTTGAAGCTGTTTAGGGAAATAATCGCTGTTTACTTTGAGAACTACATGAAACACAAAACACCCTCTCTTAGCAGAAAGAGAATTTTAGTACGATGAAGTAAGTGGTGCGTGTACGTAGAACCACTGGGTTTTAAAGGTTAAGGTAAATTTAAAATACTGTCACGAGTAAGTGACTAGACATGGGGTTTGGATTGATAACTGGATTTATTGGGTTCTTGAAACTCATAAGTACAATAATAACAGTGTCAAGAATCTACACTTTTAATATATCACTACAGCACGCACTAAATCTTCTCAGTCTGATGTTTCCACCGGTAGTTGTATGGTAACATTCCCAACACTGTACATTCCTTATCTTCCGTGATCCACGGCTCCGGCCCTGTCTGGCTGGCATCTATTTCAAGATTCAACTAGGCGTCGCCTGATCATAGTCTTCTAGCTAAGGCAATTCCCCACGCCTGCAGGGCCCGAGAAGTGTACGCGCTAACCGCTGGCTCAAGACTACCGCTCTGTTGCTTGACATCTAGCCAGGGCCCAGGACCTCCGTCTGACTACTCGAAGAGGCAATAACGGGACTTCTCCGTCTCCCACGCCTCAGCCAGAGGTGACTGTCTGCAACGACCTCCGACGGGTCTGTCTCCCAACTGCAGAATCAAGATTCTCGGCTTATCTAGACCAGTGTTTCCCACCGCAGGGCCACTGGCATCAAATATATCGGGCCCTCGTCTTATTAAAAAATAATTTACAAGGCCGGGCTCTGACAAAATTTGAGAAGCTCTGCCGTCTCAAGACTCAAGACTCTTGTGACCAAACTCTGCAAATCGTTATCACACACAGACTGGCGTTCACAGTCACCGTCATCTCTGAGCTGTTCGGTAACTTCTTCCCGCATTGGGCGTACCTCTGCTCCCGGGCTCACACCCTCGCTGGCTGGCGGCCATCTTACACCAGAATCCTACTCTTCTAACTCCGTTGGTCCCTGTCATATAGCTTCGGGTTGGACCCAATAGAAAACACCGCCTCCAACAGTTTTTCTCTTGTTCCGTGACGTCACTGTTGTCGCGGATAGGTATTTACTGTGACGTATTTTGTGATGCGACGTAACATGTTCCATTGTTGCCTGTAAGAATCATCGCGGTCACGTGATGTCAACTGAACTACTGCCTAGCAACGGACGTGCTTACAGTGCCGTTCCCACGTAACGGCTCTCTCTGTTGGCTTCACAGTTCCTGCTCTCATCTGATATGTGGCAATATCATACACTTCATCTAATGCAGAAAGTTTTGTATCTGCAAAGCATGGATTTTCATTAAATTCTCTGATAATAGCCGAGCTTTGCATTTCCTTTATTAGTTCACTTCTCGTTCGAGTCTAGCCCATAGGACATAGATATTTTTAAAACCTGCCTAATTTCTCGGTGTCAGTTTATTGATACCAGTATCTACAACAGTGTCTCTGAATAGTACGAGGTGTTTGAAAACAGATAAGGAATGGTGTGCAAAATGTATACCAACCACGCCTCAAATGCTTCAGTAAGTATGACGAGAATACTAGAAGCACAGAATTAATAATTACACAATTTAAATATAGTAGGTATTGGTCATTTCCACTAAACGTACTCTGATTATTTCGTATCTGAACAATGTAATACCGAGTTCCGCATCACTGCCATGTTTTAATTGACAATATATCATGGATATTTCATAAAAATACTGGTAGCTGCTTTTGCGATCTGCCACCATACAAAATTACTTACGTGAGTACTGACCTGTTCATTGGTTATCGCCATCGGATCGAAAGTTAATTATAATTTCTTGCGGGCGCTATATTACATTTCACATATAGTTGCCTTAACAAACGTCGAAGCTTTTTGAGGATGTACCTCCACAGGAAAGTTTAGAACACAATCTGTTTACGTTAGTAGTGGTGCTAGAGTCGTCCCAATCACAAAATTTCGCTCACAGCTGTTGATATTACTGATGGAAACAAATAGCAATCTACAAAGATTGGGAGGCTTCTGATGGCGTTACATTCATATCAGATTTCGTTTAAATCAGTTGTTTTGATACTTATTAAGGAGAAAAACACAAGGCTAAATTTATCAAAAATATAAATTTCTAGTAGAATAAAGAGGTCAAGATAAAAATGAGGCTCCTCGTAATTTTGACAGAATCCAGGAATTTAAGTAAATAAACACGATGGAAATATTAAAGACATATTAAGGCCTAACTGGCTTCTGTGTTGTCTCAGCTTCGTATTTTTGACTCTTATATTTCTGACCTTCTTCACACACATTTCAAATGCGGCCACTCTGTTTGACGCTTCTTACATATGACATAAGGTCTTAAGGAAACGCGACCTATCATTTCCAAATTACCTTCGTAGAACTGACAAAATTATTATGAAGAATACCACCACTGATAATTTTGTCTCTTGCTTGCTTCAAGCTGCTGGTCTCATATTACTGACTAGTCCCCTGGCTGCCTTTGCCTCACACCTCCTGTGGCTCCTCTATTACTGTACCTCTAGCGTGACGCTGACGTTCACTTCAGCAAGAAGGAGACAAGTCATAACTAAGAAAAAGATTTTTAGGCGGCAATATTTAGAAAATACTTACTCTTATGAGCCTTAAAATTATAAAATATGCTCAAAAAATCGGAAGAATTTTCAGAGACGTACCCATAATTGCCTTAGTACTCACCGAAATTCGTCGGAATCTCAAACAGAAAACGAAGCCACGAAAGTCAGCTTTAAGCTGTATATCATGTATCCCTGTTCGTTAATAAAGAACAGTGATTTTCATTAAGGAAATATCGTTCCACATAGCACGATGCCAGTCATCACGAAGTCATGCACTCTTCAGAATCAACAGTCAATAATTAGCACCCACTAGCAGCGGTTATGACTGGTCTCCTGATTTTCTGACCGGATAGACAAATCACAGATGGGTAAATAAACGTCATTAATGTTCCTCTTCCATTTAAATTCCTGAAACCCCGAGCAGAGGACCAACGAAGAACGGTGCTTGCCGGAAGATATGTCTCTTATCTTGAAGTTCTGATAATAGGTTATGCAGACTTGTAAAACATTCATTTATGCATTCCCTAAGAGGTATATTATTCTAATTTACTTGTACACAGCAGCATATTTATTTACACAAAAGTGAGGAAATTTGTGCATTTAGGTGGCGTATTGTATTGTATTGTAGAGGGTGGGTTTCTCCATGCACTTAGACAAACTGTTGGTCCCTTGTGCGTCCCCCTATGATATTCTACCAGTCTCTATTCCCTACCGGTACTGGTGCGTGCCATCAGCCCCGACTCAGCCAGCGAGTTCGGCCTCTACTGGCTCAGCGGTATCTCGATGCTTCCCCCATCTACCAGAGGCGTTAAAGACTACTGTTGGGCGGGAAATGTCCTGAATATGGCTCAGTGGTCCCCTTGGGATATGAGTTTCTTTTACGTGCCGTAAAGCTACGACACGGGACCCACGGCTTAAAGTCCCTCCCGGAGGACTTGTTCCCTGAATTTTTCCGCCCTTAAAAATTCCACGACCTCCGCCGGGTTTGAACCCACATACCTTGAGTCACGAGGTGGGAACGTTACCCCTAGACTACGGAGGCCACTTTTAGGTGGTGTAAAAATAATAGTAGTAACTTGAGATTTACCATGACTTTCGTAAGCTAAAACATTTGAGAGGAAAATTACGTACATCCGTACTTAGGAACAATATTATTAACGGGTTCAGAAACGCTTGAACAGCATGGTTAATTTCGCCGATCATGACAATGTCCTTGCCTATAAGTTTTGAGGTTTTCACGGCCATGATTGTCACAAATTGTAGTTTTCTGGATTGTGACATCGTGCACAGTCTCGTAAGCTGATTCCGACGTTTCAGAGGAGCATGCCTCTATCTTCAGAGATGAATTATATGCAAACTGTGCTTATAACGAACCTGAATCTACAAGCTTCAACCCTGAATATAAAGGCAGCGTTTTCCCGAAATGTCAGTATCTCCCTACAAGACTACACGGTATTGCAGACCGGAAGACTACAACTGGAACATTCTCGCACGTCAGTTCCGTGACACTTATCAACAAGCAATACATTTCACAATCTGACACCAAAACAATAGATAATACTTAGTGGATTTAAAAAATTATAAATACATCCCCCCCCCCATCATCAGGTTTTCCACCGTGAAAATGTTGGTACCTGCCTATGGGGTTACCTGCTGTCATAGTCCAATAAGACACAAGAACCTTAAATCCAAACAAGAAAATAGAAAACTACTAAGCAGGAATACACAGATATCCCAGAAATAAGTACAGAGAATTTGAGGGTGAATACGTGGGACAAAAACAATGCAAATAGTTTAAACATTGTTCCTCAAATACTTGGTAACCAAGGCGTTCCGCAACAGTAGGTTGAGAATTGTGGTATATCAGGAAAACTTCTGGAAGAAGTGGATGAAGTGAACGAGTATTAACTTACCTTTTGTGACTACTGCCTGCAAAACGACGCAACACACAGTCGTCGTGGTTTTCTCTGCAACAGGAGGATAGAACTTCAGTTGCAAAATTTCCCCTAATGTCACAGGGCAGTTCACGTTGAGTTAAATATTTGTCAGATATGAGAAGAATGAAGTAATAGGCTGAAGATAGCTACACGGCAAGAAGCTTTATAAATTGTACTCCTTAGGCCGCGCCATAGTTCAAGCGGTTAGTCGCTGGCTTCCCACCGCTGCGGCCCAAGTTCGATCCCGGGTCTGGTCAATTGGGATTTGTGGTGGACAATGTGGCTTTGGGGCAGGATTTCTACGAGTACTTCGGTTTCTCCTGCCAATCTTCATTCCACCAATTGCTCCACAATCACCCTCACCTATCATCTGGGGCTGGTACAATAGGCCAGAAGTGGCACTTAGTCCCACACCACTAGCAATTGTACTCCTCGTCAAACTTTACCAGAATGATCGCAGGGCATTTAACAAGCAAATTGGTAGGAATACCTGGACGAAAAAGAATAATAGACTTAGACTTAGATGGGATTGTAGAATTAAAATTGATCTTACGGAAATAAGCCAGAGGCTACCCTCAGGAAATCTTGACTTGAAGGAGTGCTCCCCAAAGAGTTAATAATCTAATAAGGTAGATAGGTAGGTGGGTGGGTGGAAATAGGTAGGTAGAGAAAGGTGGGATGAGTACATGATGTTGCAGAGGGATGGGTGGGTAGGTGGGAGGATGGGCGGGCGGTTGTATATGTGTAGGTAGGTATGGATGGCTGGATAGATGGACAGATGGATAGACAGATGCATTTATTATTATTATTATTATTATTATTAGAGGGGGTGGGGTTTCCCCATGCACTTAGACCAGTTATTGGTCCATTGTGCGTCCCCCTTTAATTTCTACTGTCGCCATACCCTACCGGTACTGGTGCGTGCTATCAGCCCCGTTCAACCAACGAGGTCGGCCGTCGGTACCTGATATTTCCCCCATCTACCAGAGGCATTGGAAACTACTTGGGCGGGAAATTGTTGCCTAATTTTGCTCAGAGGTCTCCTAGAGACATGAGGATCTTTTACGTGCCGTAAAGCTACGACACGGGACCCACGGCTTAAAGTCCCTCCCGGAGGACTTGTTCCCTGAATTTTTCCGCCCTTAAAAATTCCACGACCTCCGCCGGGTTTGAACCCGCGTACCTTGAGTCATGATGTGGGAACGTTACCCCTAGACTATGGAGGCCTCTTAGACAAATGCATAGTACGTTATTTGTATTAATGGTACTGTATAATGCGAGACAGTATCCTAAGGGTACCGATCTTCAGAAATCTATTATAATGTTATCCATCTGAAATTCAGCAAAGCTTTAAAATCAATAATTTAAGACAGTGTTTCACAGCCGGTGGGAGCACTCTTACTTGGAGTTTCGAATAAAGATCATTCTGTTAATTATTTATTTTATATCAAAATATGTATAATTGGAAGAATACTCATCTCTGAAAAAGAGAAGCTTTTAGTTTACTACAGTGAAAAACAAATTTTGAAAAGATTACAGGTGGGACGGAAAATGGAAAATGTTGAAGACCTCTTGAGTGCAAGACACTTCCCTATGCGATAACCTTGAACACTGACATTTCTTTGAATGGTAACGACTGTGATGTTTTATCTATTATATATAGTAGAGCTGTTGTAATAACAAATCTTACGTAATAAAATATCGTATTTTATGGAAAACAGGAAGGTATTCTCGATAGGTGAAGCAGTACTGCTTTGTAATTTACAGTTCTACCAATAAACAGTAACCGTTCGAAACTAGGTCACAGACGGAATGGCTCACAATAGAGAAAGACCAGCGCGAATTCTGAACAACTGATGGAATTTGCTATTCAGTTCAGAAGCTGACATCTACATAATGGATAATACTGATAGAAGTTCTGAAAAGCTGAAACTGTCAGTGCAGGCAATACGTGACAGCACGCTCGCAAACATGCTCCACACACGAATGTGCACCAAATACTATTCACCTCACGTAATGGTGTGAGGATTAATTTTCTATGCGAGTTTAGGAAATACGTCAGTTTTATCATTATTAAATATTCTAAAGATTGTTATGAATTATTCTACCTCCGTGGAAGAGGGATCTTCATGAGAAGCATATAAGAGCTCAGATGGTGAAATAATTGATTCTAGGTTGACTCCAACGAGAGAAAGCATCAGGTAACGGTCGGATTCTATAAAACTTTGGAGTTTCTTCGCCAGTCTTGTAACTATCAAAGTTGAAAGAAAATCCTGCCAGTCAGATAGACAAAAGCGGATGACGGACTGGAAATTCCTTTGAAAGTTTAAAGGAGACAATTTTAAGAGGACCTACGAGGGGAAAAAGTGTAGAATGCTCTAGAAAATTTCATAATAAGGAGCTTCATGACTTGTCCTCCTCGCCATATATGGGTGGAATGATCAAGTTAAGGAGGGTGAGATGAGAAAACATGATCATATACTGTAGGGGACAGGAGTGCGTGCACAGTTTTGGTAGGAAAATAGAAAGGAAATAGACCACTAGTAACACCTAGACGTAGACGTGAGGATAAAAATAAAACGGGTCTAAGAGAAATAGGATGGAGTTTATCGACTGGATTAATCTAACTGGGGATAGAGACCAGTGGTTGGCTCTTGTGAAAACGGCAATGAACCTTTTGGTTACATAAAACATTGGGAATTTCTTGAATGAATGAGCAAATTTTAGCTTCTCAAGAAGGACTCAGTTCCATGGAATTAGTTAGTCATGCACCTTTACGAATTTGGAAGACAGAGACAGCGATGCGACGAATACACTAACATGGGTCTGAGGATAGTGGAGAGTGTTGACTTGAATTGTACTGAACTTGCTAAGAAGAGGGTCCAATAGAGAGCTGTTATTTCACAAAGTCCATTCCTGTCACGTTTCTGGGATAGAACTGCAACTGAAACCTGATTATAACAGCAAAACTTGCTGCAGGGTGTATCCCACTATCAGACAACATTCACATGTACATTACTTTGTGGACTTATACCGTTCTCAGCCTGACCCGCTATCTTACGTCAGACCCTATGGTATTATAGAGCTCCCGGAACATCCATTATTCAGGGACGTCGTTCTGTACACTAACATGTACATACATAAAACACGTGGGCAAGGTCCGGTGAAAATCCTGTTGAGACAGAGGGAAAAGGTTTCTTGATGCAGGATCCCATAAGATCTTACACAAGAATATAGCCTCTCAACATCCATAATCCTCCATGTATTACAAGCATAACTTTGACCCATAATATAACGTAACACACACACAATAGGCTTTTGTGGGACGCCGACAGACTTTCTGATATCATCACCACGTGTTGTCTGTAACTAGTGGCTATCCTGTACATAAAAATTGGACATCGATGTGGCATCAGACATTCACATAAGAATCACGGGATTTTTCTCCGGCACCTAGTGTTGAATATTGACACTTGAGTATTATACATGAAGTGTATGACGTGTAGGTAGACATAGCAAACCTGACCTCTGATCTACATAAACCATAATGCAAAGATAGTCTTTCATACAGCAGGTGAATATTTTGTAATAATAGTTCCTATCTCGTTGCTTCAACTGAATTTCCCCGACTGGGCTCAGTCCTGTTCTGAGTCCATATAGATAATTCTTAAAAAAAATGATTTTCTTTCACAGATCGTACGGCAAAGCAAATTTCGAAATTCCGTTAATGTTAGTAATAACTAACTACTTGAAATAATTTATATTTTTAATAATTGAATAAATATGAAATCATGCAGGATTCGGGGTTTTCACCGAGATGGTTATGTACAGTCCTACATTTTAGATGTAGCTGTATTTTCATGAAATGTCGTGTGAATAGGTCAATTGGTTGAACTGCTATGAGTGGGATACAGAAGCAGACACATACACAGAGAGCATAGTGAATGTCAAAAGCTTAGCTTTTCCTTAATAAAGCAATATAGGCCAATAAAAATATTTAGTACAGAGGTTGCTCGTTTGTGCGTGATACTTACATATGCAAATTTCGGGTACCTAGATGCAACGGTTCGTTCGATAGACATGAACAGGAAGCTAAACTAGACTATATAGATATCACATGACCCTTGTGGTCTTTTACATTTTATGTAATGCGACCTTAACAAATGTTGCGTATTTTTCGAGAAATTGGTGGGTCACAAAATTAAATGGCGATAGACTCAGCCTACCTTTCTGTTGGCGTCTTGACTTTAGAAAATTCTTAAGTATAAAGCTGTCATGAAGTTCATACAAAGTTTAGTGAAAATCCTTTCGAGTTATTCAACAGGTATAAAGGCGAACAGACACATGGGAACTCGGAGCCAATTGTACCATATTAATTCTCTATAAAACATGGAATGTAGGGTGTATTATTTTTTAAATTTCAGTTCAAAGAAGAATAAATTAATATAATGTAATATAAAATCTTCTGTGCATTAGTTTTAAGAGAGGTCCTTCTTAAGTAAGGACACAACGAAATACATCAAACACGAAATAATATTGATGATTATGATATTAGCAACTGTGGTGATAATGGCGAATCTGTTTGAACCTCCGAATATATAAACAGATCCACGCTTCAGCTCATCAAATTACATGAGGCACAGGAATAGAGACGCAATTTTAAACCCGTTTTCACTGAACCGACACGTCCGTAATTCAATTCATCAGTCATTATTATATACCCAACGCTCTGTAAACCACTGTAGCACTGAATTCCATTATTATTACCCTCGTATTGTCCCGAAAAGATACGACGACCCACGAGGGGATAGTCTTGTTAGTAGCAGCAGTTGAAATCTTCGTCGTCATTTGGCAGTCAAATTGTTGGAAACATCCATTATTCAGTTTCATTCTGCTACGACTGCTGGTCCTGGATCGGTCTATTTCAATGCAGTGCTCCTGCCTGACGCTGCAATGAAATGCTGAGTTACAACTACAGCCCCAGGAAAACAGTATCAATCTCGAACCAGAAAATACCTATCTCACATATGTTCTCGGACAGCTCTTGAAGATTCTGTTCCTATTTTTACACCTTAATTACAGAAATTAGTAAGGAACTTCACAAAGCGGCCTCCGTAGTCTAGGGGTACCTCATGACTCAAGGTACGCGAGTTCAAACCCGGCGGAGGTCGTGGAATTTTTAAGGGGGGAAAAAAATTAGGGAACAAGTCCTCCGGGAGGGACTTAAAGCCGTGGGTCCCGTGTCGTAGATTTATGGCACGTAAAAGATCCTCATGTCTCTAGGAGACCTCTGAGCAAAATTAGGCAAAAAGTTTCCCGTCCAAGTAGTTTCCAATGCCTCCGGTAGATGGGGAAGTTATCGGGCACCACTTCCAGAAGAGGGCCGACCTCGCTGTCAGAAAGGGGAGACAGCGAGCACCAGTAGAAATTAAAGGGGGACGTACAATAGACTACTAGTCGCGGTGCATGGGGAAACCCACCTCCTCTAATACTGAATTGAAGGAACCTCACAAATGAGATTTGAATTTCTCACAGCTGAGGGTTAACATTACGATCCTCTTGGATGTGACGCCTTGTAGTTTGTTGTCACATTCCAGAAGACCATAAACTTAACCTCACAAATATTTAATTTCGTCAATAGTTTATTCTAGGATCACATTGTATCTGTACATGCTGCAGAAGATGGGCAGGTATTGCTTGACATACACATAATCCGGCCGTTACACACTCATCTTGGGCCTCACCAACACTCTTCCGTGTGTAATCGGTGTCTCCTGCATAAATAAAGTCCATACTGTGGGTTGATCGGCAATGCAGAGAATTCTGATACTTTTCTTAGCAAATACAGCTGAGTGAATAAAGTAATCAATGTTGGCCGCGAGACTGCTTATGGATTTCCGCTACTAACAAGGTCTCTTCTCCACTACCACCAGAAGAGCAATAAGGCACACCAAGGCTTCTATCCAACAGATACCCAATGCTCTTTCACAATGGGTAAAGCGGTCGAAACCTAAATTAGACAAAACCATTTAGCGCTGAGAATAGAATTTTCTGTGCAAAGGAACCTAACGATTTTTAAAATGCTCTGTGGTCTAGTGGTCAGAGTTCCTGGTTAAAGATCCAGAGGTTCGGGTTCGATTCCCGGCGATACCAGATTTTCTGAGTAGTGGGTCAGGAACGGGTTCCACTCAGCTTCGTGAGGATAATTGAAGAACTATATCAAGGAAATAGCGGCTCCGGTCTAGAAAACTGAAATTAACGGTAGTGGGGATTCGTTGCGCTGATCACGCGACACCCTATGTCCTAGCGATTTGGCACTAACTTCGTCGACAAGCGGTGGTCGCTCCGTCAGTATAGTTCACCTGCGACTAAAACCACGGAGTTTTTTTTTTGTTTTTAAGTTGGCAGCCCCTGAGGATAGTGTGGTGGTAACCTGTCACTTGCTAGCGTAACTGATGCCACTGTAGTAACCATGGAGCAGTGGAGCGCGCAACATCGTGCGTTAACTGTTGAAAAGTTTTTTCTGTAAATGGTGACTCTGTTCTTAAAACGCAGCGAATATTTCGCAAGCATATGAATATTGCCGGTCACGGAAGGGTTCCATGCCGCAGTATCACATACTTATGGGCAGAGAACTTCAAAACGAGTGCTTCCGCACTAAAACAAAAACCACCAGACAGTGCGCGTACAGTGCGATTTCCACAGAACATTGAAGCTCTGAGGCAATTATTCATCCTAGGCCTTCAGCCTGGATATATTCTGTTCCTCTAGGAATATCCGATTGCAGTGTGGGGAGAATTTTACACAAGGATTTGAATTTCCATCCGTATAAAAATGGTGTTACTGCAAGAGTTAGGCGAGCGTGACATGGCGACCGTAGGGCGAGGCTGAGCGTTCAATCGCAATTTTGTCCGACGGTGTCATTGTTCTTATGACAGATGAAGCAAACTTCCAATTATCTGCCTCTCTCAACAAACAAAATTATTATTTGACCCTGAAGAGGGAGGCGATATTTTCCTCCAAAATTTCGGTTACCTTTCAACGGACTATACTAGATGACAGAACTGTTCAATTTCCTTCCCCTGATTATTTTTCCCTCCATACAAGTGTCTGTTCCAAGTTCAGTGTAGCGGACACAACGAGACCCAGACAAAAGCAAATTATTGTCATGGTAATGCAGTTGCCGGGTGACGAGGTGTAAGAGTAAGGCCCTGGTGGGCCGCCCCGTCGCTGGGGATACCCATGCTGATGGACATGCCGGGATCAATTTTAACGAAGGACCAGTCAACCGATATAATTAACTAGGCTAAATAAACGGAATCGAATGGCAACCAGGAATTTAGGGAATGAGATACACTGAAGATTTTCACATAGAATTTAATAGAAAGACATGAATGCTGTTACAGAAAAGATATAGATAAAGCTATAGTTCAGGCCGCGCCATAGCTCAAGCGGTTAGTGGGTCAAGTGGGATTTGTTGTGGACAAAGTGGCGCTGGGGCGGGTTTTCTCCGAGAACTTCGGTTTCCCCATGCCAATCTTCATTCCATCAAATTCTCCATCATCATAACCACCCAAGGCAGGCTACAATAGGCCAGTCAGTGGCCGCCGTGTCGAGTGGACCCAGTTGGACTCCACCCCCCACTATGTGAAGCTATAGTTCATGAAACATATTTTAGTAGATATGAACATATGTTACTTTCAAAATGTAATTCGCTCCTGACAGTTCTTGAAATATAGCTGAAGAGTTTAATGAAATAAGATAAGATTATTTCTGATATTAATAGCGCTCAAATTAAAACTTTACACGATATTAAAAATCTGTGAGAATACATATATAATCATAAAAAAAATTGTTTTATAAATATGTAAGTAATAAAATTATCTTCACTGCGGTACTTGCTACTAAGTGCTCTTACTCCTTCGAGTATGCGTATTTAGTGCTCGTAAATAACGTCAATTTAAACTCCACAATGGTTAAGTGTGTAAGATTTTATGTTTTCAAGGCGGTGACTATGAATAAAGTAGTCTTCTGGGATATGGCGCCGTGTAAATATTGTGTCAACCGACGTTTCGGGGGAACGTATCGCCTCCATCTTCAGGGTAGAAGAAAAAAGGAGAATAGCCATAAGCGAAGAACCAGCGTGATAGTCTATTTGCACCTGCTCACTCTGGTTCTTTCGCCTGCGGAATTTTTCTTCTTTCTTCTACCCTGAAGATGGAGGCGATACGTTCCTCCGAAATGTCGGTTAACACAATATCTATACGGCGCCATATCCCAGAAGACTGCTTTCTTCAATGGTTAAGTGCTTTGATCAACTTCCTATCCAAATCCGACGTGAATTACATATCAAAATTTATGTATGCGTTCAAGCCGGATAATCGTTAAGAATGTTCTCTTGCACGGCAATGTTGCATTCAGCCGAATACAGAAAAATAATAAAAGCAGTTCATCTACACAGTCTACGAAAATTAATATGAACATGCTGTAACAGGTGGACCCGTTGTTAAGCAGCGACAACGAAATATGTGATTATGCTACAGTAGGTAACTGCTACGCCAACAGACACGAACACAACAATTGCAGTACAACAGAAGAGCGGTGTTTTCTACACGGTGCGTGCCGAGATATTATAAGCAGATTAGTTCAGAATGACTTATGCTTGCTGACCCGCGTGCAGCAGCATCTGCTACAACAGGAAATTCAGAGAACATATCTGTTAGTACAGGCTTCCTCTTCGACTAGCAGTGACACGTTAAAATAGCCATTACCGTCGTCATTACAAAAATTGTACTTAACTTAATAAAACAAAATAGCTGCTAGAATTCATAGGCCGCTCAAAGCCATAGCATTTAATACAAATGATATTTGGAGACAACGCTATGTGCTCAGTAAACAGCTGTAAGATTTACATATAGATGAAGATCTGCTCTGAGAGAACCATCTCTGACCCCTCAGTTATTCATTCCAAATTATAACTTTTATCGCAATGATCGCTTCCTGGAAAGAAATGGTATTCCCCATAATCATGTAGACCTATGCTATATGTGCGACACGCACACGTGACAAAGGCAAAGTCAAACACATCCTCTCATCAGAAATATTACATAAGGACCATGATCGCATGGGTTAAGTGGAATATAAAAAGTCTATGGTCGTGAGTCTCAAGGGTCTTCACGCCAAGATGAACAGACTGACGGTAAACCGCCAGCCGTAAAGTAATTTTGATTCTGACTCTGTTTCTGAATGGAGTGGAGTAAGTTGGTTTGTGAGTTAGTATATTAGTATGTTAGTCTGAGAACTGTTGGGGTTCACTCGTTGTGAGCTGTTGCTTTTAATAGTTGATAGCTGAGGGCGGGGGACAATTCGGGAACCTAGAGAAAGGGAAACTTCCACCGTTGAAAACCGCTACCAAGCAACAGCAGTGAAGAAATGACTGTGAAAACTAGCAAGTGTGTGTAATTGTGAACCGTAAAGTGTAGTCACGCTCTGTATAAAAGAGTCCAATAAATCCTGTCATAATCCAAAATCAGTCTACAGTACAGCAATCACGTGATAATACAATCATTAGTAGTGCCTTGGATTCTGAGAGAACCTCTGAAATTTGGCTAGTTGAAGGGTGTTGATCATTTTTGATTCTGTATTTCAGCATCCCGTTTCAATTGTTCAACTTAACGTCCATTATTTTATTGTCCGTCAATATTGCAACACTCTTCCATTCACCACTCAATTTAGTTTTTACCTTATACACCTCGACACTGTATGTTTCGGTCCCAAACGG
>NW_019718270.1:693233-711392 GCF_002891405.2 Cryptotermes secundus | reverse complement strand
CGTGTGGGGCTGAAACATACAGTGTCGAGGTGTATAAGGTAAAAACTAAAGTGAGTGGTGAATGGGAAAACGGTGCCATATTGACGGACAATAAAATAATGGACGTTAAGTTTATCATTTTATTTTCAAATCAACCTACTGACTACGGAGACCGAAAGGGTAATGTAAGCAAGTATTTTCCGCATAAACTAAGGATATGAATGAAGTTGTCATTGAATGTACATAGCACTCGCTTTCGATAGGACCTCATGGAAACCATGGCATAGAGCCTGCAATATGCAAGCGGACCAGTGCTATGCTGGAAAGCAGAACCATAGCTGCCACACTATCAGGAGAGTCCCTGGGGGCGTCCACGTCTAGGGGGTGTCCGCAGGGGGCGTGATCTCGCCTCTGCTGTGGAGCCTGGTCGTTGACGATCTCCTCTGGGGCCTTAATGATGATGGGTATTATATAGTAGGATATGCTGATGACATAGCAATCCTCATAAATGAAAATTCCTTTCGACAGTATCAGAGCGTCTTCAAAGAGCTCTGTACACGGTCCAACGATGGCGTCAAAGAACAAGCCTTTCCATCGATCCTAATAAGACGGTAATTATACCGTTTAGCAGGAAGAGAAATATAAAGGGTCTTAAGGAACCGATTCTCTTCAATAAGACGATCCAGCTCTCCAGCGATGTCACGTGCCTTGGTCTAGTATTAGACAAGGGACTGACATGGAAAAAGCAGCTGAACAAGGTCATCAATGAAGCCTATAAGGCTTTCTGGACACGCAGAAAAATGTTTCGTAAAACTTGGGGACTGCAGCCACACGTTCTACATTGGATATACACTGCGGTTGTGAGACCCATAATTACATATGGCGCCACAGTATGGTGGCCCAGAGTTAAACTCAAGACAAGCAAGGCAGAACTTAGCAAATTGCAAAGGTTGGCTTGCTTGGGTATCACAGGAGCAATTCGAACATCTCCAACATCTGCACTGGAGACACTCCTTGGACTTCCTCCACTGCACCTACAGTTGGAGGCAGAGGCCACGGCAGGAATGTACCGTCTCCAGTGCAGTGATCAATGGAAACTTAAATCCTGTAGTTTCGGACATGCATATATAACTCAGGACATGAAAAAGGAACCCATATTACAAATGGGGTCTGACAAAATGATTCTGAGACATGTATATGAAAAACCCTTCACAGTCAGATTTCCTGACAGGAGTGAATGGGAAGACGGGTTTCGGCCCGATAGAAAAGGGGGATTGATCTGGTATACAGATGGTTCCAAGATAAATAAGGGCACTGGAGCTGGTGTGTTCTGCTGCGGCACGAGGCGGGAACTTAGTTTCAGCTTTGGGCAGTACACAACAGTATTCCAGGCGGAAGTATATGCCATTCAGGCAAGTATTATGGAGAATCTAAATAGGAACATCTACATTCTATCTGACAGCCAAGCTGCGCTTAAAGCGCTTGACAAACACCAGATCAACTCAAAATTGGTCTGGGATTGCCACCAAATTCTCATGGAATTGGCCAAACATAACAGAGTACAACTGATATGCGTGCCGGCATGAGGGTATTGCTGGAAACGAAACAGCAGACCAATTGGCTAAGATTGGAGCTGAACATCCGTTCAGCTGAACCAGCTACGATGGGTGGTAGGACTACTTACAGGACACTGTCACCTCAAAGGACACCTCTTCAAGTTGGGACTAAGTAACAGCCCAACTTGTGAGATGTATCAAGAAGAAAACGAAACAGCTACACATATCCTGGGTGAATGTGAGGCCTTAGCTTATTTAAGATTACGTCACTTGGGTCAATACTTTATGTAACCAAGTGACTATTTTGACGTTTCCACGTACAAAATCCTGCGCGTCAAATAAAGCGTAGGATTGTTGAGAGGATAATCAGAAGTGGAGGCACAGTAGATCACTGTGGTCGCGGTACAAGGGCCAAGAAGGCCCACCCTTTATACATTTATTCATACATAGCACTTTCATAAAGTCCAAATATGACATATTTCTAATTTCACTGCCAACCTCAAACAAATGGAAAACACACGCCATGACAAAATATCTTAGCAGATGTGGATATTTACAGACGAAATATATTATTACTAAATAGTTATTAGAACATGATTTGTAGTGCCTTTGAGGGCAGTTATATTTTTGTTTCACCAAAACAGATTAAACTGGATCAGGATATCAGTTACGAGATGAATATTTGGCTTAGAGAGAGTTTCTGAGTAGAAAAAACATACAGAACACCCGGGATTGTGTCAGTCAACACATTTCGGTATTTAGATTAAAGCATATGGCAGAACTTGTATGTTCTACAACAACTTCGTATTTATTAAGGGGTTTCCTGCTGTTACTGATCACATCTCAGGCATTCAATGTTCTTCCTCAAGTGTCACTGCTGTTTTATGATTCCCAGCAGTAGAAGTTCTCAAGCTTCTGTTTTTATTATTGTTGCTAGTTATGCACTGCAGACCATAACTTTCTAATTTCGTCGCTCACGTCTCGTAAGGTATCCGTCTATTTCCCTCCAAGTCTTCGTCTATTTTTCTCTCGGTTACATAATTGCCGTTATCGGCAAAATATTCCGCAAATCGAAATTCCAGTCTCTTTCGTCATTCTTTTACTTCGACCTTTCTTCTCCCCTTCCTAATTCTCAACTCTTTTGCTTTCTTTCTGAAATTGCTGTGTCCGCTGTTATTTGCTTTCCTCTCAAATCTCCCACAGTTCTTCTTATAAGCCTCTTCTTATTCCAGTATTTCAGCAGAAAAATTCGTATCCTCTTACATGAAGAGACTTAAATGCAGACTGTATGTGCGCAAATTAAATTTCTGTCTCACTGCATAGATTAATGTAAAGGATGTAACTAAATCTTTCCTATTATTAAAACGATAAAATGGATTTATATTACCCATGAAGCACATGAGGTAGAAATGATAATTTATACACTATTTTAGACATAAAACTTCATTAGAAAAGACACGCCGGGGAACTAGATATAGATGGGAGGATAGTGTAACGTGATTGTTAAATAAGTAGGAGTGATTGTGTGGACGCTATTTACCTGTCACCATATAGGGCCCTATAGTAGGTTCTTGTGAACACCGATTCCGATACTGTGCTCCTCAAGAAGGACTCTGCCACAAGAATATGTTAGCTGCTATCCCCGTACAAATAAAATTGTAATTTTAAGCATTAAATTCGTTTTTTTTTAATTTGATTAGTGGGGGGTGAAGTCCAACTGGGTCCACTCGGCACGGCGGCCGCTGATTGGCGTATTGTAGACTGCCCGGGTGATTATAGTGAGGGAGAATTTGGTGGAATAAAAATTGGCAGGGGAAACCTAAGTACTCGGAGAAAACCAGCCCTAGGGCCACTTTGTCCACCACAAATCCTACTTGACCAGACCCGGGATCGAAACCGGGCCCCTGCGGTGGTAGCCAGCGACTAACCGCCTGAGCTATGGCGCGGCCCTATGTTAAGGTTTAAGTCAGTGAAAATTGTCCTACTATAACTATAAAGACTATCAGTTCTTCAAGCACTTCTCCGCACCGATGGAATTTTTCTCGTATTCGAGAAGTCTAAGTATCTGAAACTCTATGTTATGTGGCATTTTTAGGCGTTCTTGGAGACTTTCAAACTTAACCTGCAATTCAACCATGACAGCTTCCAGTCTAGAAACATTTCATTCTGATTTGTCGTTAATGAAAAACGTTGCATCACTATTAGCGTCACTATTCAGTATTTTCCACCTTATCAGCTGAACGATTCGGTACATTTCTTATGTTTTTCCAATTTAATTTTATGTGCAGTTGAAAGACGTTTCCTTGGATATATTCCCTCGTGAAATCCATAAGTGGGTGTCAGGTGTGGTTTCAGTTAAGGCTAGCCCAATTCTGAAATATTACAAGATATTTCTGTAACAATAAATAAAAGTAATATTTACAAAATTAAAAAGAAAATTAAACAATACCATCTTCACAGTATCATTCAAAAGAGTAAGAACATTTTCCGAACAGCAACCTGTAAGAGTTATGGGGTTCAAGGTTTTCATGGCAGAGAAGATTCCTATTGCGGTCTTCTGGGTCATGGCATCTAATACAGGATGCACCATGCAGGAACCTCAGCAATGTTGTTGATTTACATTCTTAATTACGATGCACTACATGTAAACGGACTGTATTACTGTTAACAAAAGATGATACAGAATTGACCTCAGCACCGGCAGACGCCAAGGACGACATCTGGTCTTTCTGAGGGACAAGCAAGCTGCAGGTCACTTGAAACTCCCAGAACGGAGCAGGAAGTATCCCGCTGTGTTTTCTGGGAATTTCAATGCTTAACTTCGACGGTGCGAGTCTTTGAAAATTTGAGACTTGACAGATATGAGTCGCAATAATTTTCAGAGGGACGTACCGAGCGATCGTTAGCGTACCTTCATCTATTTGAGAGCTGTCAGAGGGACCGTGTTGTACTTAGGCCCAAATTAACATGGATCTTGTTAGGGACTGGCTGAATGCAAATGAGAGAAACACCCAAATTTTAGGTTCAGCCAATCAACAAAATTTCAGAGGAGAGGAATCCAGGCGTTCCCGGAACCGTAGGGACTTCTGCCTCTCCAGAGCGGGCAGTCATTACAAGGGGATAACAGGAGTCAGTAGTAACCTCCCGGACGTTAAATCGGTGTTGGCCCGAATCCGGCGTACAAATTCAAAGTGCTACAGCCTGGTAATGTGTAATTGTAGTGCACATCTACAATAAAGAGCAACGGTGTTGGTGAAGTGTGTGTTTTCAGTGTTCTCTCTCTCCTTGTGTGAGCAAGGCCCAGAAGTCGCCCTGAGACAGAATCTCGTCCTACCGTCTGAGCAGTCGGAACCCCAAACGCCCGCCTATCCATACCCCAACCCTTTGTTTTCCCCGTTCCAAACTCGTGGATTTCACCCAAGTCCACTGGCGCCCATACAAATTCAAATTCAGAGTAATCACACACCCTACCCTGAACCAGACAGCAACAAGGAAGCGGCGGATAAAAGTGGAGACCACAAAAAGGCGAACGTGACGGCGAGTTAGAAGTGAAGCCGAACGTGTAGGCGAACGTGAGGGCGGTTAAAGGACAAAAATATGGAAACACCCAACAAAAATCACATTACCGTGACTAATATGGAGTATGACAACCTCTGGCTTGCAGAACAGCTTGCAGTCTCCTTGGAATGGTTAAGTAGAGGTCCTGTATGATTTGCAAGGGAATCTTGTACCATGTAGTCAAGAGAAAGTTGAAATTGTATGCACTGTAAGACGGTTGGTACAAATACATATCATGAACGTGAATCAGTGCAACAGGACGCTAAAACATAACATATCACTTTTCTATTGTTACATGCGCTTGTTTCAGCGAGAACGTGTTTACCGAGCTGTTGCTCAGTAGCGGGTCTGTAGGCCACATTGTTATTATTATGCCAGTAAGTTGTTTATGCTCATCAGCGTTCTGGCTTTAATGCATATTGTGTTACTATCTTTACCATACTTGCGTCCATGTTGATGTACCTTAATTTATACATTTCTGTTTGTTTCACAGCAATTACATATCACTTTCTGTCGTTAGGAATCTGATGTATATTTGTTTTGAAACAGTCTCTAGATTGCTTCAGTGTTTAAAGAATCTCTCAATTTTGTTCGTTCAAATTTTTTCTCTCCATATGTTCCTCTGGCTGTTCATCCTATTAACACAACTGATCCTCTGTCAATCCTTCTTCGTTAAAAGTCGGCTGTTTCTGCTTCCTTATGATCCTTATTTAACATTATAAACTTGATCTTTAAGAGTTTATCAGCTGTAACCTGTATTTCATTATTCTCCCAATGATTTATTTTGTACTACCTCAATTCTAACTCCTTTTTAATTCCATCATATGAAATGCGCTGGCTGACAGAGCAGAGCCTTTCAGAAACAGACTGACTATCTGGAGCAGGCTCATTTTTTAGATGTTGGTAGTCTCACTCGTCTAGTCAAGAAGTACCTAGAACTATATGATTCATACCATTTTCACAAAAGCCTAGCCTATTTTGAGTCTATTGAGTTCAGGCTATACACTATCCTATTCCTTTAAGGCTCAATTTAAATAATTCCTTCGCCAGCTTCTTCGTAAACTACAAACATCTCGTCTTCTGGGCGCCGTGTATTCTTCGTTTTGGTCGACGTTTCGGAGGAACGTCGGCCAAAACGAAGAATACACGGCGCCTAAAGCCAGAAGACGACTTTCTTCATAGTCATGGCCGTGAAAACCTCAAAACTTACAAAAATCTCCTTCAACAAATTCCTTGACTCCACATTTTCATTTGTACTGCATATAAAATTTGCTATACCCGTGAGACGAAAACATTTCCTGTGAAAATAATTTGTATGTACGTACTTTCATTGTCTATTCAGTATCTCCTTTCAGAAATATCCAGATATTACGTTGAACATACATTCTTATAGTTCAGCTTCCGTTCCAGGAAAATATGGAAGCTTCAAACCATTTAAAGAAGCACAACGACGTCTACTCGTACATTATTCATTTCCTGTGATTTTGTGAGCTTCAGTCGCCAGGATATCAAGATTATAAGATTTTTGTCAAGATTCTTCTCTGTTCTATAGCCTCCCTCGCTTCAACCCCAGACGCCTCCTTCACGAATGCCATAACCCTTAACCAATTGGCTTCTCTTCCTCTCCCTCTCAACCCCTATATTTTTGTCTCTGTCATTCAGCACCCTCCTTTACAGCTTCCCCACTGTCTCATTTCTCCCTCTTGTCTGGAACTCCTTAGATCTCTATGTGACCAACCTTCCTTTGATCATCTTCCACTTTTTCTTTTTAAGACTTCCTTTTCTATTTCTAGCCTACCATTCCTCCTCCATCTCGACGGTATTGAAGTGAGAGCGAATTCTTGAAGGAGTTGCAGCTCTTGGTCTCGAGATATCAAATTCCGAGTAGTTTGTATGTCGTGAAAGGAGTCCAGACACGGCGGCATGAGCTGAAATTCCCAACATCATCGTGCCACCTAACCCCCACTCGCTCGTGCTCTGTAACTTGAGTCTTCTCAACCTCGTTTCTATTCCACGCGCCAGTCCAGCAGATTGCTGCAAGTGCTAAGAGAGGGAACTACTGTTTTCGTCCTCCCTTTTACTTCCCTTCTCCCATTAAGAGAAACCGGAACCTATGGTTGTGTCAAACTTCAGTTGAGATAAACATGTGTAGTAGGAGTTTATAAGTGATAATTTAAGACAAAATATTGGAAACAAACCTCAAGCACTTCTTAACGTAAACAAAGGGTCCCGTAAGAATCCTTGTTAACAAACGTATTGTTACATGTATACTTATCGCTAGGCAACGTGTTGGTGAACAATTTCCCGCGAAGGCAGATTCTTTGTGAACAGTCTGTTACTAGGATAGGCAACAATAGCGGAAGCTTTGTTTTCCATGCCCGTGGTGACGTAACAACAGTAGATGGTGATCACGTGACATGTGTTTCTGAAGATCCGACCGACGCGTCAATAGGCTTGTTGGATAGCGATCATGTGATATAGGTTTACTATAGATCCATGTCCGCTCCTCGGCTATACAAGTTACGATAATAGCGATAGAAGTACGCGAACAAGCAAGCAAGGAGGTAGCCATAGGAAGTTCTTAGTTGAAGAAGAACTAGAAAATAGTGTGTGGAGACTTAACATGTGATTAAGTGATTTCATTTATGTGTAATATTTGGAGTGTGTGATTCAGTGAGATTGGTATAGTTCCTGTGTTATAAACCCGTGAAGAATAGTGCAGATAGACTGAACAGATTAGTGTGGAGTGACTGTACATTGTGTAAAGCAGCTGTAGTGTAATAATTATTTGTAGTTACGAGACCTGTAGACCTGAAATTTGACTACAGAGCCAAACAATAAAAACAAAATATATTTCCAGGTTATGAGTTCTCCTGATATTTTTTCTGAAACTCATACGAAAACAAGAACATTCTATTAGACAATCGGTGACGAAAAACTGTGGGACAAATTTCCTCGAAATCTATTGATTCTGTAGCTCCCCATTCTTATGTAGGTGTTCCATGGATAATGAACCATGAACCATGTGCGAATGGATGCGCTTTTAATTATACGCCCATTATCTTCCGCAGCGCAAAGCAGACCATAATGCAGTAACCCTACTGATAATAAAGGCCAGCACACCAGATATAATGATGTGAAATAAGAGAGTCAATATAGCTCATGGGCTGCATTCCCAATAGGCAAGGCTGTTCAAACGAGAGCAGGTCCACTGCATCCCTACGGCAATTCCAAAAAGGGCTGGCTTTTTTGCACATTACTTCTGTCGGGTGTCGACCTGCAGGCTACGTATCAGTACATACAAACAATGCGTTATAACTGAAAGGATTTGAGCTGCATGCAATCACCACAGCAGGCGGTTAGGCAGGTCCGACGGGTTGTGTTAATGTGGCAGCGATTTTCTCGAAATTTATGTCTTGCGTGCAGACACTGTATATAGCACCCATACTCAGCGCTGGTTCTCTTAAAATAAAGTGCTCTAAAATAACGAAATTTCTGACTTCGTACGGAAGTCTTTTATTTCCACTGCCCAATATTCTATTATTTGACCGATAACAATGGCCGAGCGGCCTAAGGCATTAACTGTCTTCACCCACTCGAATACTACGATCGTGGGTTCGAATCCCACATGAGGCTTCGATGTCACNCGTCTGACGTATACAAATTAATCTAACCAAAACCCCTCCCACTAATCTCACAGAAACCCAAACCAACCCAAAGCTAAAAAACCTCACCAAAATAGGAAAAACGCGCAATAAACCGTACCCCCCTAATTTAAGCAAAACCCCAGCCAAAATCATCGAACCAGATNAGTCTTTTATTTCCACTGCCCAATATTCTATTATTTGACCGATAACAATGGCCGAGCGGCCTAAGGCATTAACTGTCTTCACCCACTCGAATACTACGATCGTGGGTTCGAATCCCACATGAGGCTTCGATGTCACTGTGCGTTTGTTCTGTGTTTGTGCTGTCCTGTGTGTAGGTAGCGGCCTTGCGACGGGCTGATTCCCCGTCCAAGGAGTCCTACCAACAGCGCATGGCTTAAGAAAATGAAAAAGGGGCCAGGGTCCAGAAAAGGACTGTAGAACCATAGTGTATACTATTTAGAGCCCCTGCGCCAAATTGTAATTGATTGGAACATATAAACTCTTACCAGAAATTGGAACAACAGCAGACAGAGAACGTTTCTTGGGCTATTAACCCGGTTCAAGTGGCATAATCACCATCATGAAATGCGGCGAAGGTCACTGAAAAATGACATTATATGGTACGTGCTACTGAAAGCAGTATATGTGTCTTATATCTACGTATAAGATTAGTCCCGATATTCTTCTCTTAGGCTACTGCTTAGCGAGATACGCACTAAAATTCATTTATGTCCTTACGAAATACGTTCCTTGAAACAAATTAAAGCAAATGAAACGAACACATGAGAACATCCTTAGAGCAAAATGTCTATTTTTCGAGGTTCATCAAAATACTTTAGTTATCCCTGTGTTTAACTAACTAAGCACTATGACATGAAGGCGTGTGAGGAAGTGAATATATAAATCCACGTATTCTCGACCTCGGCACTAATCATTTAGATCCACAAGTAAAATAATTAACTGCATAGAGACGAGCCTGTCTTGAGAAGACAACAGCCACACAGACACTCTAGGAAGTACCCGCCTTTATGGAATTCGATGTAATTATCGTGTTGATGACAGCCCTCTACTTGTCCTTGGCCTGAAATTAAAGTAAATAGCGTTCAAAAGAATTAATATTAGCTAAGAGGCTTTAAAAGACATAACAAAAGTTCGCTTTATCCCTGAAGTGGTGCTTGAAATCAACAGACATGGCATGGCAATACTTCTACTACGTATGAGTGCTGTGTGTAGCAATATATTTGTAAGCATAATGACTACAAGTCATGTGGAAACAGGTGTAGGGACAATTTCCGAAACATCGTACACACGGTAAGTTATACAGGAGATAATGGACAATATCCAATATCATATTGGTGCAGTGAATCATCCATTGCTACAGAACTCTAATGAATCACTGGATGTTGCATTTGTGTGTGGGATGGAAGAGGAATGCGCAGGGCTACACAGCATGAATCAGAAAATATGTGTATTATTTCTACTGTCATGAAGAACTGGAGTGTGGTAACGTAAATTGAAATATTCAAGACTGGAGCCTACTGAAGTGCATAGATATGGTGCTGATGAATTTTCGTTTATCGTAATACTAAAGATCAGGCAAGCAAGAAGTCTGCTCGAGAAATTTTTGGACATTTATTGTTAATATGAGGTCATGATGTACTTATAGGAAGTTTTTTTTATCTTCGCATTAATTCTAAAATATTTTGTTATGGATTTCGCTGCCTTTTCCAGTGTGACCATGAACAATTTTGCTCTTCTAAAAGTAAAGGAGTAATAGAGAAGGTCATAGCTTGACAAAGGTGGCAAAAAATATTAACGCTGTCTGGAATGAAGCTGAAGGTCTTGCAAGAGAAATTCGAATTTTAAGAAAGCTCTAATCTTCCAGAAATTGGGCAGTAGGAGAAGAGAATTGAGGATGAAATATAAAATGGTCTGATGGAGAGCTTAGAAGACTTCCTGAAATGAAACGTAATAAATGGAAATGTTTTTATCCCCTCTTTGTCTTTTTCATCTGTTTCCTTCTTTCCCTCAAAAGATTGTAAAAGATAGGGGAAATGAAAATTGGGAAGGGTGCGATAAAACAGACAGAATTTGGCTTGTAAAAGAAACCCGCTTTAGTCATTCAAATTAAAAGGAGTTAAATGTAAATATATTCGATGGTAGAGACGATTTGTTGTTGGTGTTAAGGGTAAGTAAATAGTAAAGTGAGAGTTATCGCTTTTGCTTTCAAATCTAGAAGAAGAATCACCAAACACTGAAGTTTTCCCTAACCAGAATATATATTTATTTCTCTTCTTATTAAGATGTAATTTCAATTTCTCTGTTGAGACAAAAATGTTATATACTGATTCAAACGCGAATTCTATAAGCGAACTTACAAATTACATACATAATTCGAAATTCCAGAGATTTATAAAAATATTCCGAGTACTAACAACATGTAGGTATCATTCAGTTTGTCTTTACCTAAGGTGATAGTCGCGGGGGCAGAGCAATTGCTTAGTTTCTGAAGTGCTACTTTCATAACTCGGGACACGCGACAGCGTATTTGGTTGAAGCCGAAAGATCAAGTGTTCGATTCCCGAAGAGGCTATTCAATTTCTTTTTCAATTAACCTAATCATTCCAGCCGCACAATGGCTCTGGGCTCGACTCAGCCTCTAGCAGAAATGAGTAACACGACACTCCCTGGGGTGATAAAGAGTGGCCGGCCAGCGAGTAAGGCTGACAACCTTACCGCCATCTGTGAGCCAATTGTCTACAAAATGTAGGAGCCTTGACGTCTCACAATCCTACGAGCCTTCGTGGCCTGTTACAGGAATAGCTTTACCTTTTTACCTTTTGCTTTCATCACTCTGACGGAAGACCAGATATTCTGACTGATTCTTTAATGATCTCGGTTTCAGAACGAGAAATTAGGATAATTCCCCAAATTAAGTTACCACTCTTTACTTTCACACACATTTTGAATCACTATTCACTAATCGTTCTATTATTCTACGCTGTATTTTCTGACCTACTTATATCGTTCTCGTATATACCATAAATATATATATATATATATATTCGTATATGAAGCTTCTTCAAATAAAACCCTTTCTTGGCTTATTCTGGTTACAGGACTTAAGGCAGTTAAATATAGTTCCAATGGACAATGAACAGCTATCCATTGAAGCACTAGCCAATGGAGGTCTTCCGAAGAGAAGTTCCTGAGGCGTTGACATTTTCACTCCATTCGAACTTATGGCCGATTAGCCTTTTCTTCAGGGGGCTGAACACATGGAATTCACATGCTGACAGGTCAAGTGCGCATGCGCGATGGATCATAACCTTCTAATGCATGTAGCGCCGCGAGTTCCGGCCATTACGGGACACACGCGAGGAAGAACCTTCTCGTGCAGAACGTGAGAATGTCATGCCGCATTCTATTGATGGAGAAAGTCTTGAGGGGCTCCATGGTAGCACTGTGCGTTGATGGTGCTATCAGGGGCGTTAAACATCACCATCAGAAGTCCACTCATGTCGAAGAAAGACATCAACATGGTCTTCCCCACAGATGGGCAGGTGTTTCCGTCGCATGCTTACTGCTTCTCCCGTAGTTTGAGAGTGATAGCCCCTATTTCATAGCCCGCCATAATCCATCGGAACACGGCATAGTGCTGCAAATGCTCCAGCGACAGCACCATGCGCTCTTCCAAGTTTTCACGACTGTGTGCACAGAACTGACGCTCATACCGAATTGCACTGCTAGTGCATGAACGTTCCGACCTCTAGTATCATGAACATCCTCTTCCGTTTTTATCGACATTGCTGGGTGTTGCGATGACCTAGTTAGGTCTTTGCCTTGCTTTATCGTTTTTTCCCTGTCCGTTGAATGAAATTTCTGAGGCCACTTCACCACCGTTGTCCTTGAAACACATGCATCTCTGTACTCAACCTGAATTTCGTGAATTTCGGCTGGTCGACAACCTTCAGTATCAAGAAATTGAGTAACACTGCCAGATTCATTTCTGCACCTGCAAAACCGGCATTTAGCCTTGTTAGAGAGTTCCAGTTTGCTCTAATGTGCATGTCGTACCGTATAGCTTCTTACCAACTGCTAGTTTGTGAGGGATATAAACAAAAGATCACTTGCGCTTAGATGTATTTACTAGCAGCGCCGCGAAAGTGTTTCATTCATAAATAAATATTACTTCTTCATCCCATCTAAGCTTGACGAAGAAATGAAGAAGAAGCAAATACCCTGCGTAACCGGTTTATAGAATTAGAAAATATAACGATTTTCTTACAGTGTAATAAGCAGTTCATCTCAATTAATATATTGCTGGACATTATCCATCATCTTGTCTGTTCTTAAAAAACCGTCTACTTTCTATTAAAAACACAACGTTTCGGGAACTGGAATCTGTCCCCGTCTTCAGGTAAAACCTACTCAGTTGGGTCCAATAGACAGGGCTAGCCCCTATCTCCGGACAACTATGCCAGTTTCAGAAGGGGTTCATAAAACAAGCACAACATAATCCATCTGTGAGAGCTAAGAAATATTGAAGCTATCATATTTGATAGCTTGACGTCACTGTAGTCTCTTGATTTCTGCTGTGATGACAGGGGCACAGATGGGAGAGATATCCACACTGGGTTGACTAATTGGATGGTCCAGCAGAGACATGTGGGCTGACTCCTTGTATCTTCTGTATGTGGTGTTGGGTTCGATCTGCAAGACCTTCGCTTCATTCCAACGAATTTTGTGATCTTCCTCGTATGCATGTTGGGCCAATTTAGACTTTTCCAGCAAACCCTGTGTCATATTATATATTATATTGTTTTTTAAGAACAGACAAGATGATGGATAATGTCCAGCAACATATTAATTGCAACAATTTACCATCATCACAAACTTTTAGATCTTGTTCATCTCAAGTTACTGAATTTCAACAAAGATGATTTACCCACAGCCTGAGCAGGTAAGTACATGGAGCCAAACAAAACTTCATCCTCGTGCTGCTTAAGGAGCGTAATGCGAACAGTACAGTTTCACAAAAGTATAATTTACAATATTTGACTGTTCAGATATTTATGCAATACTTTAAATAGATAAAATATATTTCGTTTACTGTACTGGAGGTATTAATCATTAACATCAAATGAGTACCAGGAATTAATTAAATAATTTTCCTGGGGAGTAAAGGGCGTCCGCGCGTAAGGCTGACAACCTTGCCGCCATCTATGAGCCGATTGTCTAGAAAATGTGGGAACCTCAACATCTCACAACCCTATGGGCCTCCACGGCCGGTTACAGAGATAGCTTTACGTTTTTACTTTACTGCCACAACAGGCCTGCACATCACCGTGACAACTATATAAGAAAACTGTCATGCCAGCGGGGAATAAGAAATTGAATGCAGGGAAGAGTCGATCTACGACAATACGTTCCCCCTAGTTTTGTTACATTGGAAGTTGGGTAAATATTATGATGTGGGGTTAGGAGAATATGTAGAACATACGAAACTACACAGTTCGTAAAGAAGGAAATGGAGGTTGGAAAGCGAAGGAAACAGGAACAGGATAAGCCAGTGATTTTCATTCCGTGACCATCTCCTTTCTGCGAAGAAAATTCTCTTACTGGCAACACTGTATAATCCAATATTACCCCCAATTCCTCTTTTTTAAGACGCAATTTTCAGTCTGTGGTATGCTCAACTTGAACCCACTTCCCCGTACTGCATGCTGACTTTAGCAACATCCGGCGCGCATAACAACAATGTACTCCACCCCTCCTGCTGGATCTACTTGTGCACATAGCGCAGAATCTGCATATCAACACAGCAGAATTTACTGCAGAATTGTGCCAGCGACATTGGTCTCGCTAACTGTACAGCTAATAGCAAGAACGAAGTCAATGTTCTTATTCCATGTGCTTACATTTGATGCCAACAAAAATATTTTCATTCCACTAACAGCTTAATAAAAATATGAAATTAACAAAATGTCTCTGTGATCTAAAATTTTCGTCAGAATCTAAGGTGAACTGCTTATTGCATGGAATGTGCAGATTAAGAATATTGCCTGAGAAAACTGTCCACATAATATCAAACGTTATAGTATTGATTTTTACCCCAAATACATTTAGAAATTCGATTAGCGTTAAAATTCTGCATGTCTGGAAGCCCTGTGCTATAGTATCAGGAGCACAATTTGCCCTACTATCCTAATTCCAACATGTGAAACCCTAACAGGTAGGAAGCAGCAACCTTCTACATGTGAGCTTGCAAACCATTGCGGATCCTGAAGATAAAGATGTGAACCCACGTTCTTTCATAAGTATTGACGCTGATCATTCTGAGCCCTTATTTATTTGATGATTATAGATGATCATGAAATTTATTTCTAATTAATTCTCCGTAATTTAATTTCAAAAGTCTTATGTTTCGACATTACTGGAAATGTATCGTGATCTATAATATCGTATTTCATCGTCTGGGACGTGCAATACGATGTTTACGTTGAAAATTTCTAGATTCTGGCAGAAACAAGAAGTCCGGAGTTATAACATTTACGATCAGTCATAAATTTAGCTCGGGTACAGGGAACCGGACGCGCCTAAAAGGACAGGTCAGAGCTTGTTACAATTGCCTGTGAATGAGGGCCAGTATGATTGGGTTGCCTCGTTCAAGCTTCCCACGGAAGATGGGATGAAATGTATATGTCAACACCATCTTTCGAATTCCCGGCGTGGGGGTGCAAGCCATTCCACAAAAGGGAGACTTTCACAATATTCCGAACTGAACGGACGTGACCCTTGCACGCTCCGGGACATAGCTAGCCGATAGTGTAACGCTGTAACTTAAAGCTAAGAATACATTAATTTAACAGTGTGGTGAATTAGCAGGTGAATAAACGTCAATTGGCTCAACTCTCAGAAAAACGCTTTCTTCGGCATCGCTACCCTGAGACCCATGCAAACCGACCCAGCTAGTTTCCCGTACCTATACTGATCTTCCTTAGTTTGATCTGTGAGAACAACTTGCAGTGGGCATCATACACTGTCCTAAGGTAGAAACAGGTGTAGCAGGGATAGCACCATTCCGACTGCGCCGATACAAGTGAAGGCGGGTTGGAAAAGAGCGGTGTTAGTATATACCAACATTTTGGAGGAAAATGCTGCCTCAAAATTTTCGTAAATATCTTATAGACTACACGGCGCCACATTACTCGCAGTCAGCAAAGAGAACTTCAAATCTCGCATTGCTTTTCCCATTAAGCATACTTTCTAGTTATACTTGGATGTCCTACCCAACGATAGCGTATTTGGTTGAGGCACTATGCTACAAGCCGGAAGGTCGCGGGTTTGGTTCCCAATGAGGTGATCGGATTTTTTTAATTGACCTAATTCTTTCAGCCGCACTATGGTCCTCGACCGACTTAGCCTCTAACAGAAATAAGTACCAGGAATCTTCCTGGAGTTATAGGGCGGCTGATGCTTAAGGCTGACAACTTCACCGCCATCTGTGAGCGGATTGTCTAGAACATGTGGAAGCCTCGACGTCTTACAACATTATGGGCCTCCGCGGTCTCTTACAGGGATACCTTTACCTTTTTTCTACCCCGTTAAGTAATGACGACACAAAAATTCTTGATAAGACAACTTTTAGAACCACATCGCTTTATGCATTACTGCCTTATGTGCGATTGCGCAGAGTCAGGTGCTACAGAATCCGGAAGAGCACTAGGTGTTAGTGATTTCGTACAAGAAATATGGCCTGTGCTTGCCCTGAATCAGTTTATTTTTTATTGCCCCATATTTTCGAACATATTTCTCCTTCTCTGATTGAAGTACACTCCCATAACATCACCCTTACTCCATATTCTACAGCGCATGCAGTGTGTGCTAGCTCCAGCCAAGAATCAAAGCCCCCCGCAATTTTCTCGATCCGTCGGATCTCATTTGAATTTAGATACCCTGCAGCATTATAGAGCAGGAGAAGAGAGGGGGGAGGGGTGACATGGCTTGAACCTATAAGAGACCGTTCGACCTCTTGTCAGATAGAAGTGTGTGTATTCTGCGGTTTACCGTCAACAATCAGCTCCTCTTGCTGGCACAACCAATAAAGTGTACCCACGAAAAACAAAAATAGAAAGTTTAAGGATAAGAAAAAAGAAAAGTAATCCATAAATTTCACGAAATGCAGCTTCTTAAAACATTTTGTTTCGCCAGTGACATGCATTTCTTTGCATGTATCTGAACAACAGTAACTGGCCTCTAGATTGTGTTCTTCTATGTGACTATTAATATTCGCGTGCGAGTGAGCGCACCTATGTGAAAAACTGGACAGTAATGACTGACATGCTAATTGTAAAGCTTTGTAAGATTAAAGTATAGATAGAACTAGCCATGTAACAGGCCTTGAAGGCCAATAGGGGTGTGAGACGTCGAGGCTCACACATCTTCTAAACAATAGGCTCACAAATGGCGGTAAATCTGTCAACCTTACGCACCGGCCGCCTTTACTCCCCTTTACTCTTCCTTATATTCATTTCTCTTAGAGACTAAGTCGACTCCATGGCTACAGAGCGGCTGGAAGGATTAGATAAATAAAAAAAAATAAATAACTTCCTCGGGGATGGAACCCGGTACATTTCCTGTTTGTAACATAGTGCCGCAACCAACTATGCTACCGCGTGACCCTTGTAAGATCATAATTTTTAACATTTATGTCTGTACCTTTAAAAGGAGTGGTAACCCCTGTCTCTGCGGCATTACTTTTGTCGTATTAAGATCAATTTTCTATACAAATACAATTTCTACAGTGTTGAAATTTTCTAAGTTAATGTACAAGAATAGTCAGTTATATAGCAGTTTTTTCTCGCAGTTATGTAGCTATACACAGATTACTTATCTAACTATCCTTCTAAAAGACTAATTTTCTCTACAATTTCTATCGAAAATAGCTAATACAACCATGAGTTTATGTATCAAACGTGTAACAAGTCAGTATCTTCACAAAGAACAGTATAATTATTTATATAAACTTCATGCGTCTATACTCGTAGTGTGTACTTTCTGAGAGAGGTACCTATACCTATAAGAAAGCACGTTGCGGAGAAGTGGATGTAAAGACAAAGCGCTACCCTGATGGAAAGCAAAGCCCTTAAAGGCAAAGCTGCGCCAGTGAAGAGTGCTGTCACGGCAGAAATTTCTCTACTCGTTGAAGAAATTCCCTTGAGCTCCTGGAATTATAGAATATCCAATTTTCATTAACATAAGCTGTATGACTGAAACAGGGGCGGGCGACCAACTGTCACATGACATTGAATTAACTGGCTTTTATTGCTCTTGTGTGAGATTTCAATAGAAAGATATATTGTAAGATTTGATGTTTTCGCGGCGGTAACTATGAAGAAAGCAGTCTTCTGGGA
>NW_019718270.1:669464-693160 GCF_002891405.2 Cryptotermes secundus | reverse complement strand
AAAAATAAATAATCCGCAAGCGAAGAGACCGTGAAAACCGGTACAAGTAGCGGATTTCTTATTTTCCTTCTACCCTGAAGATGGAGGCGATATGTTCCTCCGAAACGTTGATTAAGACCACATCTACATGGGGCCACATCCCAGAAGACTGCTTTCTTCAGAAAATTTTATTGTTATCATAAATCAGCATACTTGTTAACAAAACCGAAAAAAAAAGTTAAAAATTTGTGTCCAAATGATCATACCGCCTCCCTTAAGCATTTCAACACGTTAGTCGATCAGCTATACATAAGAGAAGAATTCATCATCATCATCACTGGCACGACAGCCCTTAGTGAGCCCTGGCCTTCCTCAGGATTGCTCGCCATTCTTCTCTATTCGATGCTACATTCCTCCAGTTTTTATACCCAAAATTCTTATGTCCTGCCACACACATTCTTCCCATCTTAACCTTGGTCTTCCCACTCTCCTACTTCCTTCTGGTTTGGTGTTAAGCATTTTCTTAAGAGAAGAATTACGGACAGAATATATTCCAGTTTTAAAACTCTGCAGGAGAGTATTTCCTCATACGATTGGAGATATACAATTTACTGTTCACACAATCTTATCAGGACGCTCACAACCAGAAGACTGAGATGAGGGAGATGAGAAATGCATAGAAAACCTTCATTGAGAAACTTTACTAATACAGAGCAGTTAAAGAGATCTATGCAGAGATTTTAATGTGAACACATGGCACAGATTCATTTGGTTAGGGATATGGTCGAATGGTGGGCTCTCTTAAGCACCCGAATGAACGCTTGGATTCCGTAAAGGTCATTAAATTTCCTGGTCAGCTGATGGACTACGAACTTCGTGGAGTTAGGTATTTACTTAGTTAAATTATTACAGTAAAACAGCGGATCCTTACTTGGTTCCTAACGTCCATGAGTTTGCATGTCATAGGGGGCTTCTGTCAGGGAATCCTAACGGGAGTGGATTGGCGCGGTGGATGAATCATGTTCGATCCAGAATAAGTAAAGTTAATCGAATGATCTACGTTCCTTTCACTTAAAACCCCACATAAAGCTGCACGTCAATTTTACGCACTTTCCTGTGGTCTGGAGTAAGATATTTGAAAAGTGATACTTATTTCTCACGTTATGAAAATAATGTGGCATGTCTTCTGAAAGCCAGAATTATGAAGCCAGCAGAGAGCTGTTACTAGGGAACGGCTCTGTAAAGAAGCCCGCTGCTAGACAATGTCTCAGTAGCCGCCAAGGAGTCGGCAGAGTAGGAGGGTATTGTCAGATAGCCGTCAGTCTGCGAGGAAGTGAAACCGAGAGCAGAGAACGTCCAATGTTGGAAGCAGTTACCAAGCAGCACAGTGAAGACCGTGAATGGGAACACCAGTCTTTGTGTGACAGTGGTTTGCAAGCTTCAGTCGCGAGTTGTTTAAGGGTCCAATAAATCCGATTACTACCCCGAACCTAATATATACTCACAGAAATTGAGACAATACCTTACTTGCACACCGCACATATATCATAATTCCAGTATAACGTAGAATAATCTACTTAGCGGGATGAATGCATTAATATTAAACTAGGCATGGTTAATCTTGCTTCAGGTTAAATTAGGTCTAATTTTACATAAAATTGTATATAGCTAGCAAACCAAAATTCCTAAATTTTCTAACAAAATGATCTACTAACTGACAGTTACAAAAGTAAAGATAGGCTAAAATTTTATCTCTGTCTAAGCACCAATCATCAGAAGACTGAGAAAGTGTGGGTAGATTTAGAGCTCACAGAATTCTCGGGCTTCGTCAGTAGATCGAAAATAGAAGTCAGAGGTTCATTCTATTTAACTCATGTATCAACATTTTGGTGCCTACAAGAGAAATTTGCTGATATTGACAATATTGACGGTAAAGAGTATTGAGGGAATGATGTTCACATACTCGTATTATTGTTAGTGGGGTGGGACTAAGTCCCTTGTACTGCAGCCACTTCTGGCCTATTGTATCAGTTCACATACTCGTAAATTTGATAATGTTGATAATGTTCTTCGATTGGTTCAAAAGTCATTAGGCTGTCTGGGACAAGGAAAGATTTGCGGATTTATAAAATTATAACTCAGAATTTCATTATACGAGTATATTTAAAAAGAATCGTAAACAAATTGAAGAACACAAAAATGCATCGAACAGAGATAAAGATATTTTAGTAAAACCTAAATGGTAGCAAAATCTTTAAGAAGGAAATTAAATTTGAATACGAGAGAATTGGAGCGCTAGTAATAAGGGATGCAAGAAGATTTTAAATGAACGTGGAATTGCTTGTCTGAAAATCGAACAATTTATTGATGGGTACCAATGAAATTATAAAGATTTTTACAAAAAATAGCAAAAGTCAATTTGCAGACAATTAGTCTGTCACTGAAAGAGCAAAAAAAAACGATATGACAAATTACTTTTGGAGATTCCCAGTATGAATAGGGAAGAACACATATAACTACATGAAGATGAATTAGAAGAAATCAACACAACGTTAAAGAATAGAAAATCACATGAAGACAATGAAATAAATGAAGAACTGAATAAATACAGCTCTAAAAAAGAGAGTATAGTTTAAACAAGATATCAAAGAGAGAGACGGCTCGAGATGAGCATTAAATAGCATAACAGTGATAAAAATAATATTAATAATAATTCAANTAATAATAATTCAATTCAATTCAATTCAATTCAATGCTTTATTTATTTACGTGCCGAGCTCAACAGCGGAGGCCAATTACAGAGTCAGCACGGAAAATATAAAACAACAAACAACAGACAATAATAAAAATCAAGACAATACACACATAGATAATAACAGGTCAAAAACGTTAAGTTTTAATAATAATAATAATAGAAAAATTATAACATAAGTTATGATTAAGGAGCACGTTTTTGGCTCCGAATACGTCAGCGTCCCTGAAAACAACATTAGCAACTAATGCACACACAGCCACGGAATATATATATCAAATTCCATGGAAAACCATTCATTTCATTTATTAAAGCGTTTGGCTACGGCTGAAAGCCAATTACTAACCAGCACGGGAGTAAGAAAGTCATTAATACAGATGATGTGAGCAGACATAGACGAAGAAGAGGAGGAAATAAACAGAGAATATAATTTGATTTGTTTCGGCACAAGTTCGGCCCCCATCAAGAAAGGCGATAAGAGAGGGGACACGAACATATTTGGTTTATAAATTCTAACTTAAATAACAAAAGTTAAAAAAAATAATATATCAAGACAGCAGCTGTAGTTGTGAAAACTTTGGATTTTGTATCTATTTGTGTATTGTAAACACTCTATGTATATATAGCTTAATATTCAGAACACCCATTGTGATAGTGTTTTCCAAACAGTATCGATGTCCCTCTGATGATTTTCTCTAAGGACCGAAACATGTAAGGGCGTTAAGAATTGAAGTAAGAGAAACTTCACCAGTCATACTGGACGGAATTGGTTTACCTTTTATAATAAGAAAATATAATACTGAAAAATAAATAATATAAAACAACACTGAGAGCCTAAACAGAAACGTTAAACATTATTTCTACTGTTATTAACAGATTTAATGCGAGTAGTATGTGTTAAACAGAACAGCTCTTATGTAGAAATCTGCAGACATTTTCCTCAGAAACGCATCTGGTTGAGGGACTAACCCTTCGCCAATGACGAACATCGAAACCTGAAAAGCTTCTAACTGATTTGTACGTTTATAGATACATGTAAATCATCGGTATCAAAGATGGTTAGGCAGCTAAGGTGTTTCAAAACACGTCAGTGAGAAATAAAGCACAAATCAATTGACCCCTGGACTGGAGTGTTGAAAGATTCAATTCAATATGTTATCATATCCATTATTGCCAAGTGCCAATAAGAAATCTGATACGATAAAAGGCTAAAGATATATATATATAGGTTTTACTTTATAAACCTTAGACAAATCAGCCGATGTGATGGAGTTACAGGTGACAGAAGTGCGCTGCAATTTTGATCGGACTAGAACATTATGCATAACTGTAAGATAATTGACAGTATGAAAGGAAAATGCAATAAACGAGTAAAAAAATATATTTCTAATCCTTGTGAAAAATATAATCAGCTTGACTGTGAAACTAAATGTTATAGTCTAACGCGATTTCAAGGTCTTTAACCCACTGGGAGCAGACTAAAAATTTGTCACATGGTAATTGACATAGTAATTGAAATTAGTACTGTTAGTCTGCGAGTAAAGAAAATAAATATAGTTTTCCATCGTTAAATAGACCAGACACCAGTATTTCAAAAGCTGTGTTTTTCATACGTCGCTTGTTTCGTGTACCCTGCCTATGAAATATCTAATCTTTGTTAATTCTTCATAAAGTAATTGGTATGCAGTGATATGAGATGCAAATACTCCAATAATAATTGATAAAAGAAATTTAGAGCACTGTTCTCAAGAGGAAAGTTTTATAGATTCAAGTTTCTTTTAATTCGCTTAGTGGGGGGGTGGAGTGCAACTGGGTCCCCTCGGCACAGCGGCCATGATTGGCCTATTGTAGCCTGCTCCGGGTGATTATGATGATGGAGAATTTTGTGGAATGAAGACTGGCAGGGGAAATCGAAGTACCCGGAGAAACCCACTCCCCAGCGCCACTTTGTCCAACACAAATCCCACTTGACCAGACCCGGGATCGAACCCGAGCCGCCACGGTGGCAAGCAAGCGACTAACCGCTTGAGCTATGGCGCGGCCTTTACAGGTTTAGGTTAAGTAAAATATTTTTCAGTAACGTTCAAGTTTTATCATAAAAGAATTATATATTTCCACACAACATGTAGCATATTAAATGTTAGGAATATTAAATTATACCAGAATATACAATATTTTGATACAGCAATAATATTGAGCTCGTAGCCTTGCTGAAAACGTACGGATTGCTTTAAAATGGTTTTTCATAAACCTTACAGTTGTATTCTCATGGTACGTTAACGTCTTTGAGTAATGTACCCAAATGAATTTGAAATTCTAAGTCTAACCCTGGTATCAGCCTTGAAAAAGCTGTATTACTGCTTGAATAGATGAATTGATTTGAAAAGGGTATTGTATTTCACTTATGTCAATTTTTGAATGAATTTTCTAATTTTCAGAGCAGTATTTATGTATGTAGATACACAGAGACATCGTTTTCTTGTCAGAGATAATTAACAATTTTCATTCCTTCAAAATTGAACAAATAATGACTGAATTCATTGAACGAGATTGTATCTCTATTCGGGCACCAAGTAGCAATTCACGATAAAGATCTAGATTTTCAAATCCAAAAACGAGTATGTTATTTTAAAAAGACGTTATTTAATCGAAAACACACAAATTTATAATTTGTTGTTGCTTCATCACACAGTATTCTTCCTGAAGTGATACTTCAAAGTTTAGGCCATATATTTAAAAAATGTAAGACAGTAGTCCCCCAGATTTCAACAGCGATAATTCAGAGTAAGCCATTCGACACGATCCTATCCTCAGATCCTACCTCCCTAAGATTAATCTTACAGTTATATTTTAGTTGCGGTTCTCTGTCATGAAGTGCTTGTTTTTCAGGGAAATTTACCACCAAAATTCCGCGGGCATTTCTCCTCTCAACTATAAGCTCTACGGTACGTTAACAGCAAAACAAGTCTCATCTTACACATGTCACTAGAGTGAACTGTACGAATCATGAACTTTCACATTAAATATATTTCCTAATTGTGTCTTCCATTTTAAGGCCAAATGCTCCCCAGTGCATTTTTTTTCAAGACTTGAAATTTATGTGCTTGCCTTATTGTGAGAAACCTTGCAGCTCAACGATGTAAAATACATGTCAAAAGTAAGGTGTACTACTGGGTCGCGCCATACTCAGGCGGTTAGTCGCTGGCTTCCCACCGCGGCGGCCCGGGTTCGATCCCTCTTCTGGTCAAGTCGGATTTGTGGTGGACAAAGTGGCGCTCGGGCGGGTTTTCTCCGAGTACTTCGGTTTCCCCTGCCAATCTTCATTCCAGCAAATTATCCATCATCATAATCACACGGGGCAGGCTACAATAGGCCAATCAGTGGCTGCCGTGCCGAGTGGACCCACTTGGACTCCACCTCCCACTAAGCGAAAAGGTGTACTACTGCTCATTGATTATTTATTGTTATTATTGATTATAGTGAAACGGTATTGTATAAATAACCATTTAAAAAGTAGTAAATTGTTTAAAAATATTAGTATTCGTTTTTAATATAATACTCGAAATTATGGGACATTATGATTATGTGGGTTGTGGGTCTTTGTCTGTCCACCTGAAAGAGAAATATAACTGAACTCCTTTTAAATTTTGATCGTAACGAAAGCCCATTTTCTTACAAAGCTACTCAGTTACTATCCAGACTTATGCAACTGGAACGTTTAATTTAGTTATTCTTTTATATTATTTAATGACGATCTCAATCACTATGGAATAAAACAGAAGCATGACTGATGAATTGTAAATCAGAAAAATGCGAAGGCAACGGTCGTAGCATAATTAAATGTACTATCCAGGCATTCATCTGGAGGTTGTGAGATTTGAACCCATGACCTCAAAAATACAAAACAATGGTGGTAACCACTCTACAGCTACATTCTCTCGCCAGGAAAACAGACCGCATACATCACATAATTATGTAAGATTTGAGGCTTTCACGGCGGTGACTATGAAGAAAGCAGTCTTCTGGGATTTGGCACCGTGTATATGTGGTGTTAACCGACGTTTCGGAGGAACGTATCGCCTCCATCTAGTCTGCTTTTACCGTTCTCACGGTCTTGTCGCTTGCAGATTTCTTATACTTTTTCTTCTACCCTGAAGATGGAGGCGATACGTTCCTCCGAAACGTCGGTTAACACCACATATACACGGTGCCAAATCCCAGAAGACTGCTTTCTTCATCACATAATTAGATTTGTGTTGACACAGTTAACAAAAGTCAAATAGAAGATGATTAAGAGTCATGAATTCGGAAGGAACCATTATTTCCGAAGAGGAACTGAGTACAACCACGAAAATTCAGTCACAATAGCCGGTCTCCGGCCTTCGATTACAGCCCCAAACCTTCGGAAACAGGAATAATTGCTATTTCACTGAAGTATACTGCAGATGTTATCTTAGGTTGACAGGAATCTGCATGTGAGAGCCTTGTTGCAATATGGACGTTTCTAAACCATCTACTCTGCATGCATTCTTACGTACATGGACACCTTCACTCTCCAGCCGCTCTACATCAGAGGAAACACTTCCCAGAACTAATAGCATAGTAGTATTTGTAGGTCCAATTGCTATTCTACTCGTAGAAGCGATACAGCAGTGAAGAATGACAAATTAAAGAAAGTCAGAATCTAGTTATGTTTAAAAGTATTCAAATATATCACTGCTGTGAATGTGATAAAGCGGCGTCTTACGGTGAGAACTGTTCTTACATAACGCGGTGTTCTTAAGCAATGGCTCTAGGCAAGCGAAACCGACGTGCAAAGCAACTGCTCTTCAAGCAAAACTATCTGGCCTTAATTTAATTCATTTAGTGACTTTCTCTTCTGAGATATGTTGATAATGCTAAAAACTAAATAAAGCAAAACGAAGAATACATTTTGGAACCAATAAACTGGCATTCTGTTTCAGTGTGTTCAATTACTGAACTAAGCAACACAGTGCATGAATTCCTACCTACTCCAATCATTTGTCAGCAAAATATATAGTCCTATAGGCTATAGAACACCAGTAGGATTCGGCGTTCTCACAACGGTAACGTATTGTAGCGTGTAGACCTGTTACTAGATAACGACAGCGAAACAAGCATGTTTCCAACGCAACGAATCCACAAGCAACAATAGAGGAATTGTTGGAAACGGTGTTTCCTGAGCGGTCAGTGCCAAGATGTCACAAGCAGGACAATTGGAGCAAGAATTCAGAGTCGTGAAGTATTAGCCAGCGAGGAAGATGCAGAATCTCGACTGTTAGAAGCCGTTGCCAGGAAACGACTAGTGGAGACTGTAACAGACTGAAAACACTACTCTGTGTGGGACAGTGATTTGTGAATTGTAGTAATGAGTAGTATAAATATTCAATAAATCAGATTACCAATCCAAACCCCGTCTGTAGTCACTCATACAAGTGACATATTCTTGCAAAGTTAAAGTAAGCATCTTCAGTACTGGTATATTAAACATTCTACATGCTCCAGAGTTGCTCATTGCATTGCCACAAACGATGACGATTTAATTTCAGAACAATATTAGACATGGGTGTTTTGGAAATGTCTTTCATCTTCGTAAGCAAGACGAACACACACAGTAAGAAAACGAAATGGCAACAAAGTTTCTTTCTCTAAAAAAATTAATGCATGATGTACACAAATGTAGCGGAGCAGTATGGCACCTAGCTGCAACATCAGAGGGTACTTTTGTTTATATTCTCCAGTTACGGAAGTTCTGCCAGTTCAAAAATGGAAGCGCACCATGCATACATAACACTGCACGCAAGCAGATATTTTAGAGCACGAGTAGGGGGCTAGACCCCCTGAAGCGCAACTTGTGTGTGATCATTAAATACTGTTGAGTGGTGCTACAGAAGTAACAAAACTCACAAATGCCGCCCGTCATGTTTATTTTGCGACGCTTCGATGCATAAACGACGTTTAAACGTCAGTAACTTCATTATGCATTTTCATGCTCCTACTTTTCACGTGGTATTAGGAACTCCACTGTTGGATTTGTTGATCATAAGCATGAAGAAGCAAGAATGCTTGAGCCTTTCTGTCTAGCCACTTTTATTATACATACTGAATCTTGTATCAGGAAGTGTTTATTCGGCCCCTTTTCGTTGCTGTATCAACTGTCGAGCTGAAATGATGGACTGGATATAATTATATATTACTGAACAGTAGTAGCACCAAATATTTATTAATATTTTTTAGGTTATTTACATAATTATGGGGACTGCAGGTCATCTAACACCTCTTTGCCGCCCAAATATTGTAAATAGAAATTTATGTATTCAGAATGTTTACATGTAAGATTTTATTTCATGAAATTATATATCTATTCAGGTTGTAGATTCCTGCTTGCATTTTTTAGGCAGATGAGGACGTTTCGGAAATACATGCTGCCTAAATTTTCATAGCTGTGATATCCTCCTGAGAAAAGTCGATATCCACCTACAAGGTTACACGGTGTCACAACACAAAGGCTATACGGTAAACAAAATAAAGGTATCCATATAACAGGCCGTGGAGGCCCATAGGCTTGTGAGATGTTGAGGTTCCCACGTTTTCTAGACAATCGACCCATAGATGGCGGCAAGGTTTTCAGCCCTATTCGCCGGCCGCGCTTTACTCCCAAAGAAGATTCTTGATACTCATTTCTGTTATAGGCTGAGTCGACCTCAGGGCCATAGTGCGGCTGGAAGGATTAGGTCACTTGAAAAATCCAAAGATCTCATCGGGACTTGAATCCGCGACCTTCCGGCTTGGAGCAACCTCAACCAACTACGCTATCGCGTGTCCCGCTATACGATATAGTCCCAAAAACACAATGTGGCCAGTCACTGACATAAAAACCACAAAATCGCGCACATGAGCACTGTTAATTAAATAAATCGTCAATATGAATTAATTTTTGTATGAGATGTTTCCTTTCTGGTGCTAACCGGTAGAATCGGGACAGGAAAAGTTTCGTGCAATAAGCCAAAAAGTAAGACATCAGGTAAGAAAGGTTTCTCCATCGCTTAAAACAGAGATCAGTGATTACCGAGATTACGGATGCCCATTATGGGCAACACAAGAAGGAAACAGTATAATTTCTTATCCAAATGGGCTAATATCTAGGATTAGAGATTTAATTAAAACTTCCCGTTGCCCCAACAAGGTATAAATTTAATTAAAATAATAATAGCACAAAATACATTTTAAAACGTATTGTTATCCGGACAGTGGAATAATTCGTGTAATGGCGAGTGACAGTGTGGATATTATTGTTACACCTCACATTCAGCATTCATGTGTCCAGAATTTTTTGTGGATTGAATATGCTTCTTCAGAGGGTATAAGATAGCTATGACGCAAACAACTGAAGAATTTCCTTTTTCGTTCCCAGTAAAGTAGACAAAACAAAATCTGAGTAGGTGTCTTCCTCTCTCACCTGAAGACGGAAACAGATCCAGTTCCCGAAACGTCGTGTCCTCTATTACCTAAAATTCCGGACGATGGAACAAATCCAAAACCCCAGTAAATCTGTTTGTCATCCACCATCGTCAGAACTCTTTAGAATTTAAAAACCAAACTGTGGCCTGTAGTCCGCAAGAGAACTATACCGACCGAGTGACCGCCGCTTGTCGGGGAAGTTAGTGCCAACTTTTGCGGATAGAGGGTGTCGCGTGGTCACTGCAACGGATCCCCACTGCTGTTAATCTCGGTTTTCCAGACCGGAGCCGCTATTTCCTTCAAATAGTTCCTCAATTATCCTCACGAGGCTGAGTGAACCCGTTTCAGACCCACATCTTCTCAGAAAATCTGGTAGCTTCCGGAATCGAACCCGGGACCTCTGTATCTGTAGCGGTCTGACCGGTGCTTACAATGTCTTATATTCGAAATCTGAGAAGTCTGCTTTTCTGAGTTTCATTACATTACTCTTCCTGTTTCATCCAGATGAAAGGAGCGAATTTCATAACTGTTAAACATTATCTTCCAATCATAGCTCAGAAATAATTTTAATTTAAATACTTCCAGCTTTCCTTATTAGGAGAGTGAATTGAAAATTTGCACTTCATTGAGCATTTCCACATTGGATAGAGACTTCTTAATCCTGGTCTGCGTAGGGGGTAAAATTACTGTGCAAGTAACAAGAAAATCTAGTCGATAAGAAATAATTTTCCCCTTTATTACCATAACGATGAAATGTGACATTCGCGGTTTCTTTAACAAAGCTTTTTCAACTTTGTAGCTTATACAACATCGAGTGGCAAGATGAATGTGGATAATGGAACAGAACTTTCGGAGCCCAATTTAAGGCACTATTCCAGTACTTTTTCAGCATGTCGTGGAGTGCCGCGAAAAGACTCATGTGAGCTGAGCGCCGGGCCTAGCTGTATCCCAAATATAAATTGATAATGCCAATACACAACAAAAGGAGTCGGGCTGCTTGTTACAGAACATCGATTGAATGTGATGACATTCAGTCTTCTGCAATCTCTTGAGACGCACTTAGTGAGTATATTGCTTTGTGGTCTTTCATTTTAAAGAAAGAATACAAATTGAAGGCATTTGAGATCAGAGTGCCAAGGACTATATATGAGCCTAAGAGAGAAGGAAATTGCATAATGAGCAGTTTCACAGCCTGTCGCACAAGTAAGTACGTGAGAGAGGAGAACTGCATAGAAACTCTTAGTCAGAAAATCTTAAAGGAAGATCCCGCTTGAAATGCATGGCAATAGATAGGACTATGTTATTAAAATGGACTTTCTTCTTCTTCTTCTGTGGCGCTACAGCCCCAATTTGGGCCTAGGCCTACCTCCATGAAAATATCCGTTTCACTTCGGTTTACTAGATCTTACACATACAGTAGGACTCCTTGGGCGAGTGATCAGCTCGTCGCAAGGCCTCTACCTGTAAACAAACACAGAAAAACGCACACAAACATCCATGCCCTGAGTAGGATTCGAACCCACGATCCCGGCTTCCGAGCGAGCCAAGACAGTGCATGCCTTAGACCGCTCGGCTACCGTGACCGGCAAATGGACTTAACTCGTGCATATGTTGGAATAGAGTGGTTTTCATTAATCTCATCCAGTTCATACACAAGTTGCGGGCTCTTGTGAATAAGGTAATGAACTTTAACGTTACATGAAAGAGCAGAATTTCTTTATAATCTGAGCAACTATTAGATCCCCAAGAAGGAATTTGGTATGTGGTGTTAGACAACTACAAATAACCAGTACAAATCGAACATAATTTCAATTCGATTATTAATTGGAATCGAGAGCTGTAATTAACTTTCGAAAAATCAATGTTTGTCTGCGTTCTTATATGTTGACTTAGGAATGTCGAAGAGGCTATTCACAACAAACCGATCCCCCACTTATGGAGCCCTTTCTTCTGTCTGAAAAGAGCAAAAGTGAACATAGACAAGGAAGACTACTATCTTCTTGGATGTGTGACCATGTAGACTAGAAGATGTTTATTTAGGTTTCGGAGGAACGCACTGTCTCCATCTAAACTGAAGATGGAGGCAACATTTTCCTCCGAAAAATCGGTAATCATCTATCATTTAAACGGCCTTACGTCAGAATATTCATAGTCACCGTTGTAAGAACTTAAAATCCCAAACGATTCAAGACATACCTCTCTAAACATTAAGACTGTAATGATGCTGCATGAGATTAGGGTAATAGTGCGCCGACAGAACACTGCAGGCGATAGTTGCAGAAATACTTCTGGTGGCAGTTGCAGCTGTTAATGTCAACTGTCATCATTTTCTTTATAAGTACTCATCTAGACGAGTCTTTTTAATTTATTTTAATAATTGTGATGTAATATGGTTGTCTGTATGCAGAGCCGCTTCTTACTGACATACAGTCAGTCCTATGTCAATAATATTTATTTTCTCTGAAATTCGAAATCTTCTGTGTCATACATTTCCCCTGACGGTGAAAAGCCACATTCGTGTACTACCAGAAACTACTATTGCTATATGATGGCAGTTAACTTCATAACGAAACCCTCGAGTCGCCGTATCAGAACAGAAATCACAACGTAGAGAGCAAGGGAAACGGAAAATGTAATATATATGGACAAATACCGTCTTAAGTGCAACAATTTTATTGTAGTTTTGTAAAAACTACAATAAAATTGTTGAACTTAAGACGGTATTTGTCCATATATATTGTGTGACTGTAACAGGATGCTGAAATATAATATTGGAAAATGTAAGAATGACACTGTAGAGTTGTGTGTCATCCACTAATTAAATTACGGCGATCAATATTCTGAATTGGCAGGGATTAATTAGACATAATATGGAAATCTTACCAAAGGACAATAGTAACTTTCAAGGCCGTATCATGAGTTCCAAAATACAAGTTTACAGAGTTACTAGACCACTCTGCTCAGTAAAATTTATTTTACATTTTATAATGCTGGGGTCACGCGGTAGCGCAGTGGGTTGAGGCACTACGCTACGTCGCAGATTCAATTCCGAACGAGGCCATTGGGTTTTTCAATTGACCTGATCCTTCCAGCCGCACTATGGCTCTGTGGTCGACTTAGACTCTAACAGAAATGAGTACCAGGAATCTTCCTGTGGGGTAAAAGGCGGCCGGCGCGTAAAGCTGACAACCTCACCGCCATCTGTGAGCCGATTTTCTAGATAATGTTGGACCCTCAACGTCTCACAACCATAAAGTTGCAGGGATAGTTTTACCTTTTTTGTCGTTTTTTATAATGCTAGTATCAAATCAAATATTACTGATCCGTTAGCACCATAAGAAGCACCACAAGAAGCACCACACTAGTGACAGTTCATTTTTACGTGCTTCTAATTTCTGCGATGCTACAGCACTTTCCTGCAGTTTGTAAGCTACTACTTTGAAAGTTAAATATAACTAGCGCTAAATCTTAATGTCCCCACTTGCACTCAAATACCGTGTTAGGTTCTACTTAATATGAAAATTTCATCGGGCTGAGAACAAAACATTGACTTCGATATTAAGAATCTCAGAACATATGTAGAGGAAAGAGAGTAAACCACGGAAGCCTATCCGAGTTATCTACATATCCATATTAATTTCACTAGTCATCACGGGTCGTGTACTCCTGGAAGCTTGGCTGAAACAGTCGCTGCTAATGAAGCAATATATGGCCATGAGACTAATCCCGGGCAGAGAATTGCCAAATTAAGCCGTGTAATGTTACAGTGGGGCATAGAATGATTTCCTTCAGAGAGAGAGCGGACTAAAGCTCAAGAATAATTACTGATAATGCAATATTCTTTAAATGTATTATGAATACATTTATGTATTTATTATGTATGCAACCCGTTGCAATTGTTTAAATTAGTGTCCATTATTTATCTTCGTCAAAACTCCAACACTTTTACATTCTACACTCCAACACTACATGTTTCGGCCTCAAATGGCCATCTTCAGGTGTTTTTATGTTACAGATATTTTACTATAACTGTGATAAAAACCGCTACACTGTTTTAATTCGTATTAAAATCACACGCTGTAGTCTTCTTCTTAAGTAAAACGAGATAAAATCCTTTAAAATTTCTGTTTCATATTATTTCATCTCACCCGGGGTGTCGTCATTTTCGTAAATGTATCAAGGTGGTTTCCTCGGCAGCTTACCCCTCACGTTCGTGGTCTACTTTCAGTTTTTGACTGCCATATGCTCCTGGTTTGTGTGTGCTTCCTCCACAGCGTGTGGTGTTGTCTTTACTAGATTTTACTTTACTTCCTGCATATGAAATTTATTTTGAAAAATGAATAGTATCCAACATAATATAGCGGTAACTGTAGTCATTTTACGTAACTCAATCCCACGAGTATTTCTGCATGCGTGCGTGTGTGCTTGATAGACAATGAAAAATTTGTAAGGCATAAGCATTTGGTATTTATACTCGTATTTGCCCACAAAGAGAGCTCAAGTTACATTCAAAAATCTTATTTTGTTCTTATTTCATCCTGGATATTTGATATCTGTTTTACATACCCTCAAAAGGAGTTTCAAGCAATCAAGCAATCTGTTGTACTAATCTGTACTCCTTTGGTCTCCCCTGTACTCGTGACTGTGCCGTCTTATAAAGTTCATCGCGGACCTCAAGAAAACACCATCTCATGTTGTTAAGAATGCATGTCTATTGGTCCGTTACCTAGCAATGGATGTTTTATTGTTAACAGCGTATATTTCGGGAACGTGTTCACCGACCCGTGCCTAGTAATGGACATATGCGTCACAATACTTATGCTTGTGTTCACAGAGGACACAGCTCTCGGGGAGAAATTTAAGATAACGCATAATATACATATATATAGTGTTCCTCACTGTTGTTCCGTAGCAGAATATTCTAAGAGATATTCATCTAAACTCTTTGACAACAAAAAGGAGCAGGAAGTATTGTAAGAGGAATGAGGGTAGAACTGACAATTAAAAGGCATAGGAAAGGAATATGAAAGAAAAGTCGAGGAACGACAGCTCAAGAGCTGAAAGGTTTCGCCTCCGGATTTATATACGAATGCAAACTTTTGTTGTGGCCTTACTTTTGTGTTGACGTCTAAAGTTTAACTTGTTAATTACTGTATCTAATTTGTTAAAATAACAATTTATCTTATATGAAAATATTTTTCTTAGAATTTTCAATAGGAACTTCAGTAGTAATCATAAATATTTCTTCGTACTCCGAAACACACGGCAAGTGGAAATTTGTGTCCAAAAGCATAAACATGTTTAGTTTGGATTTTGAGATTTCCTACCTTGCGTATGGAGGCAGCAACTTTCACCGAAGTGTCTAAATATAACTACGGAATTCTGCGTCTTCGCATTCCAGACGGTTAAAAATAGAACTGATTGTATAGAAGTAACTTTTGTTTGCAGTTAGAAAACTTTCGTACAACTTCTATAAAAGTACAAAAACAGTTCTATATATCCCCCCAAAAAACCTGATCTTAACCCACGAATTTTTTCGCAAGACATTTTAAGCAGTTATGAAATAAAGAAATAGATCATTAACATAAAAATGTAGTATTCATAGTGGAACAGCAGACATCTTTAAGGTTTTTTGGTGTCATTTACATACAAAAAAATTCATATTTCATCAAAAGTTTCGTATGAAATTTCCTATATCTCCGTGCGTTTATCTCAGCGTAATATTCTTTAAGTTCCTCCCGTTTGAAGAATTCTGCCGTCTGCGACTACACAGCATTACATCCGAGAAAACAGAAGTCTTCATAGCCACCGCTGCGACAACTGTGGACTTGCTCTCACTCGCTCGCCACGAACATTCTGCACTCCCAAACTCACAGCACTATGTAAAGGGGCAATAAATCTTGAGTCCGTTTCAATAGTCACGAAATTACCCTTTCCTAATTACTGATATGAATAAATAAATAACTGAAATAGGGGCTCTCAAAATGGAATCTATATTAATCTGTCATAACGACAATGTAAAAACTTTTTTGAATTGATTTTATGTAAAAACTTGTTTGAATCTCTTTCTTTTAACATTCTTACGTGATCTGGTGACTATATACGGAGTCTGAATTTGTAATTAGATTTACTGAACACTTATAAATCTAAGTGCAAATTACTAGAGCGCTATCGCTAATTTACACACTCTGCAATCATTACGGAACTCACTAAGTCTTCCAATCTGACATGTCTTCACCGGTTGTCTGGTATCGGCTTCCCACGCCGTAGCTCCCTCAGCTTTCGTGCTCCACTGCTCCGGTCTTCCCTGGATGGTGCCTGTCACGCAACGAGTTACAACAATGAGGGCATTTCTATCTCCCACGCATCCAACAAGGGCGACCATCTGCCACGACCTCCGACGGGTCTGTCTCCCAACTGTTTACTACAAACTTACGAATCTCGACTTCTCTTAGACTCTCGACCGACTCTCTGCCCGCAAACCCTGTCCAGACTTGTTCACTCCAAAGACAACGTCAGAGTTACTGTCTGACTGGCGGTACACCGTCAATCAGTTCATCTTTGCGCCAAGGCACTTGAGACTCAATATCAGAGATTTTCTTCAACTGAATCCTTGTGGTCATAGTCCACATGTAACATCCTCTCTGATGAGAAGACGGATTTGTCTCTTGTCCAGTTGGTCCTCGTGATATAGACTCGGGACGGATCCAGCAGAAAACATATTTTCTTGCAGCTGCGATTTTGCAGTCACGCAGCCGCCGGGGCGGACTCCACAGAGAACTCTGCTTCCGACAGTTCTTCTATTGTTGTTTTTATCTAAGTGTTGTTATGCTGACGTAGCGTTACGTATTCCACTGTTGCGTCTCTCTTTATTGTGCCATAACCTCGCAACGGACTTATTTTCTGGTTAAACAATTCCGGCTATTAGCGCACATGCCACAATATGCTGCATAAGCCCTCTTCTTCTTGGTTCCTTTGCTACTCTGTCAGTTACTAGACTATATATCGTCGAACGGTAAGTTGACAGATGAATTATCAATTGAAGGATTGCGAAGGAAATGGCCAAAGTCTAGTCAGGCACTATCATTGACTTTCTCATGGATGAGTAATAAATGTCCCAGCCAGGAGAGCCAGAGTCGAGACCGAGATTCAAACCCATCATCCCGCGAATACGAGTCAGTAGCGTTTTCACTACACTACTTCATTCGGTGTGTATAACATTATATGGTATACAAATATTAATCAAGAAATCTTTTGCAGAAATAATGAAACTTAATTCCTCGACCCTGAATGTGGAGGTAGCATTCCAGAAGAATTCACAGAGTACAATGTTCCATTAGATTGAGAATGCTATTATGAGGGGTAGGCCTCCTCGGCTCCCTCACCGCGACTTACAGTGGTCCATTGTGCTTAAAGAGAATGCTATTAAGTGAAATTCTGTCCAGGAAATTGTTAAAATATCCGTAAACAGGTCATACTCAAAGCTATAAATAGCCACGCCAATATACTACAAACAAAATAACTTCCGAACAAGTGCGGAATTCCGGTATTTCATTTTCAGAATATCCAGTAATGAAGTTCAGTACAGTAGAGTTGCATTTAACGAACATGGAAATGCCGAGCTGACAGTACAGTTACCAAACTCCTAAATTATTCGGAGCATGTAAGAAAATCAAGAGTCCAGTTTTTCTCAGTCTGCAAAACAGAAAGGTAAACTTCTCATACTTTCGAAAGCTGACTGTACCTGCCAAGATTTTGTTCGTCACAGCGCTGGTAGCTTTCGTCATCCCAGTCGTGACAAGTAAAGTCTTAATTTTCCGTTAATCAGCAAAGACTAAGATACTTTCAAACTACATCCAAACAAAATGAAGAGGTACTTGAGATATAAATAAAAAATTGATTATTACACGTATTTACTAAGGGTTTAAAATACTGCTCTAAGCAGATCTTACAGTACAGCCATACTATACTCTGAAGATGTCAGGGCGTGTACTACTTAGAGTCCACCGAGGTTTCGGAGAAACATGCCGTCTTCATCTTCAGGGTCGAAAGAAAAGCCATGCAAGAGACTTGCATGAAGCAGGTAACCAGCAAAGGCTGCTGCCTGCACGTCTTCTGTTTGGCTTATTCTTCAGCCCTGGAGATGGAGGCGACATATTCCTCCGAAACTTCGTTTAATTTTTAATGGAGTACACGGTGTTATATCCCAGAAGATAGAACTCTTTATAACCACCGCTGTGAGAACCTCAAATCCTATACCACACTCTGTTTGTATATATAGAAATAGAGTGGGTACATAATATTCCCTTGCGGCATCTTGTTTGAATAATTAGAAGAAAACTAAGCACTTTAAATAAGTTAACTTATGAATTTTATTATATATACATACATATTGGCACAAAAGTCCTACAGACGTAATCTCAATTGGAATATTTCCTTTTAAAAGACATACTTTAGAATTATCATACTGAGATATACAGATCATTTTTTGAATACTTTAAAAGTAAATAATATTTCGTAAAATTCTCTTCTTCCCTTTCGATAGATACAGTGATGTTAAATGGTAGATATCATAATAGTTTATAATTTCCAAATTAATTTTATTAAAAGCTACGAGGTACCATTTAACACATATATTCTGCGAGGAGTTCCGTTGTCAAACAAAAACCATGTAGTCAGGAAGACATGGGGAAATAAAAATTCCATTATACTTCTATTAAAATGATTTGAAATGTCCAGAAATAAGATTATACTAGAATACAACTAATGTTGGATCATCTTAAGGAAATGAAGCTTCGCTCATAAAAGTGACAACCATATCAGACAGACTCCTATTTGTTTATTCACTGTGATTATCACCAAACAAACCTTTCCTCTGTAGGTATAACGAGGAGCTCTTCTTTTCCATATGATAAAATTGATTGCAGTTCTCATTTTACCACAAGAATGAAACGAGAAAGAAAAGCGCGTTCGTTTTACTGTACATCACTACACAGCAGCATTTCCCCGCTCACTGGCCATACGCGCAATGTCATGGCACTGCCCTACGCTGCTGATTTAAATACACGACGGGGAAACGAATAGAACGACTCGTGTAATATTTTACGTTGAAAATGTTCCAATTGTCTGTGTTTCTTCCCGACCTACTGCCGCGGCTGTTTTGTATGTGTGCGTGTGTATTCCTAAATTCATCCCTCACCTACACATAAAACAGACTGTTTAAAGTCCAATTCAGTTGTAATAAAATACTCAACTTTCCTTCTCAAACCCGGTTCAGCAAATATTTTGATTCTTCACCTAGTAAACCAGATGGGCCTTGAGTTCACTGAATGTCTGAGTGAATGAAACATCATACTTGACAATTACAGCGGCACGATATTTAAGAAAGTAGTAGAAGTGCCGGTCACGGTAGCCGAGCGGTCTAAGGCATGTACTGTCTTTGCTCGCTTGGAAACCGGGATCGTGGGTTCGAAACCCACTCCGGGCATGGATGTTTAGTTTGTGTGTGTGTTTTTCTGTGTTTGTGTACAGGAAGAGGCCTTGCGACGAGCTGATCACCCGCCCAAGGAGTCCTACCGAATGTATAAGATCTAGAAAAACCTAAGTGAACGGAGAAGTTCATGGAGGTAGGCCTAGGCCCACTGGGGCTGTAGTGCCAAAGAAAAAAAAGTAGTAGTAGTAGTAGTAGTAGTAGTAGTAGCTGTAGCAGTATTAACACCAACAGCATAAATTAAATTAATAAAGAAGATTACCAATGTGACTCAAAGAGTTACGGTTCTCTTAATTACGTTCAAAAAGAGTATTTTAGCATTTAGCCCTAATGGTCATTAACGCCAAGCTGCCACGCTGTATAATGACACGAGCATTAATATAACGTTATCACCTCATTAACGATTTTTTCCTCGGCACTACAGCCCCAAAAAGGATTCAATAAAACAAGATTGAATAAATTAAATTAAATAAGGTTAAATATTCATGGTAAAACGAGGGAAAGTAACTTCCGTTTATTTTAGGCAACTACGGTAAGAGTGTGGGAGAACTCGCGCATGCGAAGTAGCGTCACATGACTCATTGACTTGTAAACCATCACATAACTGGTCACCTAGTGTTTGTTCTTGTCTCTCAAAGTGAGTTATGATATGTCCTGCGATCGATAATCCCGCCAGCTGCGAAATTCATTGTATTGTCTTCTTCTTTCTTCATGCTATAAACATGAATGCCGCAGAAATCCACTGTGAATTATGCGAGATTTACCGCCAAATTTTCGTTAGTGAAGAAATTAAGAGACAATGGCGTGGAATGTTCAAAGATCATCGAACAAATGTTCACGATGAAGAGCGAAGTGGTCGGTCGTCTGTAGTGATTGATGGACGACTTTGTTAAAAGTGTTGAACAATAATTTGTGAAAGATGGCTTTTCACAATTTCAGAAATTTCGTGTTACTCTCCACAAGTTTCACTCATTTTTCTCTAATATGCTATCACAGTTAGGCTAGGATGTCATAAATTTTGTGCAAAATGCGTTCAGAAAATGCTCACGGGTTCGCACACAACGCATAGAAAGAATCCGCCTTATTTAGAACGTACTAAGCAGTTAAAATAAGTATTGAGCATGTTCATTGGAATATGCTCACCACGTCAAGTACTCTCTTTCCTTTTGCTATATGTAAATTAACCACAAAATGTACTTATTATCCACATTTAATGGATAGATTGTATAATTATTGGAGTTAAATAAAAAAAAATAGAACGATACCACAAGGTGCCCGATAAATTTGTCAATAACATCGTATGAATAACAGGTGATGGAACCTGGGTTTCATTTGTGAATGTTGAAACTAAAGAGCCGTCAAACCAGCAGTGCATGCACACACATTCACCACAAGAGCCGGAAAGTTTTAACAAATGTTTTCTGCATGCCAGAACGCTGATAGTAACTGCTTTCTGAGACAGGAGAAGAGAGCTGATGGTGAAATTCATGCAACAAGGGACCATAATATCGTCAGAAGTGTATTTTGAAACACTAAAATAATTGCGTAGAGCGGACCATTCAGAAAAAAAAGTGTTGAATGCTGATATTCTGTTTAGTGTTTCTCCATGACAATATGCATCAGCTTATAGCTGTTCGCATTCGAGCACTGCTGCAGCATTTCAACTGGGAGTTGTTTGATCACCCTTCCTACAGCCTTGATCTCGCTCCGAGCGACTATCACCTGTTAACCTACACGAAAAACTGGTGGAGATCACAGCGCTTCAACCATAATGGGTAACTGATGAAAGGTTTCGAAACATGGCTGAGCTCACAGGCAGCAGACTTCTTTGACACAAGCACACAAAAACTTATTTCCCGATACAACTGCTTCGACTCAAGCTGTGAGTACATTGAAAAGTAGCTTAAGAAGTGTGTATTTTTTTAAATAATACATTTTCTCATTGCTTGTTTTGTTATCAGCTCATCGGAAATAAACTGCCGAATATCTCTAGTATGAATTCATCGGAAGAGCTCAATATATTGATTTCTGTATTAAAATGGTGAATTATTCAGCAATTCTAACAGAATACCAGCATGCACATCAGATTTTCAGCTTCAATTTTACTCAACAATTTGTTGTTGGGCGCATTTTCTTACGTCCCCGACTACAAATGAAAATAAGACCGTCATGACAGTAAGGCGAGAACAGAAAAAGAAGACTCCTAGTCAACATTATTCATTCCAACCGCTCTAAAAATTTGAATATCTTCCCAAGAGTGTCAAACAGAATAGCAGAAGGTAGAAACCTCAGGAAGAATTGAAAGTGATTCATGAGAATCGTCTTCTCGTGCCTTGCGGAGACAGAGCGAAGGAGAGGATGAGTGGAGTGAAGTGTAAGGACAATATTCATTCCACATGTTTTGAACCTGCTCTCCCACACTGCACAGGAGCAGATAAATATATGTTTAATTTGAATGCTGTTTCATATAAATTGACAAATACGTATATTTGAGTCCGCTTACAAATTCTCTGAAGGTAAGGAACGATTTCGGTTGTTGACCGTTAGTACGAGGTATTATCCTTATTATCAAAAATATCCGTCGATAATGCAATAATTTAAAAGACATTAGGAATATGTTTCACATTAAAAATGTATTTCAATACTTTTTGATGTTGTTAAAATCATTGCATGTGAAAAAGACATTAAAAGCATATTCTATACATTAAAAGTGATTATTCAATTTTCTAAAATATGGCCATATGGGCCATCGTCAGGCGCAAGGTGTTATTTCTGATGCAAAAATTGCATATTTACTAATAACAAATATATAGAATTACTTATTTCTTTTCATAGCGTGTTATTTCTCACATTGCACTTTTATGTAGCAATTTCTTCTAGAAGAATACTTCTGTCTTCAGTTACATTGCTATCTCAGTAGCCTCAGATAACTGAATATTTACACAATCAGTGGGAGAAAGCGAATGCTCCATTCTTTCTAGAATGACTTCATTAACACTTATATGAATAGCAGATAAAACACAGAGGGGAAGGAAATTTACCTATAACATATGCAATTTGAAAAACCTGGTCCTACGCATAGCTAAGAGGAAACAACATGAAAACTGAACTTCGTTTATTACTTCAGAAGTGTACAAACTGAAACCCGGAGCAAAGAGTCTACTTGGTAGCACATGTTCCAGTTAGTAATGAAATTATGCACCGTTTCTACCGGTAACGTCATATAACGAAAAGGCGATTTTTGGTAATGGGTAGGAACAGAGAGAAAATTGGAATTAATGACACTATGAATGAATGACTGTATAAGAGGTGGGCCTTCTTGGCCCTTGCACCGCAACCACAGTGATCTATTGTGCCTCCCCTTCTGATTATCCCCTCAGTACGTGAGGACGTCGAAATAGTCACTTGATTCCATAAAATATTGACCCAAGTGGCGCAATCTTAAATAAACTAAGGCCTCAAATTCACCCAGGATATGTGTGGCTGTTTCATTTACTTCTTGATACCTCTCACAAGTTGGACTGTTACTTAGTCCCAACTTGAAGAGGTGTTCTTTGAGGTGACAGTGTCCTGTAAGTACTTCTACCACCCCTTGTAGCTGGTTCCTGTTTAACTTCAACAGTTCCTTCGCTCTTTTAATAGAGGGTCCTCGTATGAGTCCCTTTGCTTGCCTGAGTCCAGTCAAGGATCCCCATCATATTTGTCCAGTCCCTGATTGCCTTTCTGGCATTTCCAATGGAGATGCCAGAGGCTGGTTCAGGTCCTATGAACGGATGTTCAGCTCCAATCTTGGCCAATTGGTCTGCTATTTCGTTTCCAGCAATACCCTCATGCCCCGGCACCCATATCAGTTGTACCCTGTTATGTATGGCCAGTTCCATGAAAGTTTGGTGGCAATCCCAGACCAATTTTGAGTTGATCTGGTGTTTGTGAAGTGCTTTAAGTGCAACTTGGCTGTCAGATAGAATGTAAATGTTCCTATTTCTGTAGTTC
>NW_019718270.1:657598-669197 GCF_002891405.2 Cryptotermes secundus | reverse complement strand
CCATGAGAATTTGGTGGCAATCCCAGACCAATTTTGAGTTGATCTGGTGTTTCTCAAGCGCTTTAAGTGCAGCTTGGCTGTCAGATAGAATGTAGATGTTCCTATTTCTGTAGTTCCTATCTAGATTCTCCATAATGCATGCCTTAATGGTGTATACTTCTGCCTGGAATACCGTCGTGTACTGCCCAAGACTGAAACTAAGTTTCCGCCTCGTGCCATAGCAGAATACTCCAGTGCCCTTATTTATCTTGGAACCATCTGTATACCAGATCAGTCCCCCTTTTCTATCGGGCCGAAACCCAATTAATGACACTAAGAATCTGGTTCAGCACCCTTTTACACAAACACAAGATTTACATTTTTTGTAGTTCGAAATGTACCCGCTGTAAGAACTTCATTTTATTCTGTTAATAGTGATAGTTTCACAGATTTTAAATTAAAATATGTAATATGTTCTTATGCGTAAGGACTTGTAGGACTACATACTGCCAACACTCGTCAAATGCGGCTATTATGTTCCTGGGAGATTTCGAGTTTGGTAAGCTGAATGCCCTATGTTAAACTGGGAATTAGGGCAACCGAGGTCACAGTTGTTAACGGAGAAGTTCATGGAGGTAGGCCTAGGCCCACTAGGGCTGTAGTGCCAAGGAAAAAAAAGGTCACAGTTACCTTTCATCCGAGCCTAATTAAGTTCGCCGTTAGGCCGCGACATAGCTCAAGCGGTTAGTCCCTGGCTTCCCACCGCGGTGGCCCGGGTTCGATCCCGGGTCTGGTCAAGTGGGATTTGTGGTAGACAAATTGGCGCTGGGGCAGGTTTTCTCCGAGTACTTCGGTTTCTCCTGCCAATTTTCATTCCACCAATTGCTCCACAATAACCCTCACCCATCATCTGGGGCTGGTACAGTAGGCCAGAAGTGGCCGCAGTGCAAGGGACTTACACCCACCCCACTAGCAATAAAAGAAAAAGTTCGTAGTTAACTCACTAAGCGCTACACACAAATAATCACAAATTTAGAAATAATACATTAGCAGATAACATACTATTTGCAGCAGTGGAGTCACTGTTTTCTTATTTATCCTTAGAGTGTTTTGTACATTACCTAGAATATACACGTAAATGTGGACTAATTCTTTTATGTGTGTACACAGATTGACTATCGTGGACAGATGCCGCAGTTTGATTTACTGGATAATAACAGAACTGCAGTTCGAGAGGGATTTTTCATTTCAACCTATGAGATGCACCTAGATACAGGGCATAAGCAGTTTCGTTGGTAATTTTGTGTACTGCATAATGGAGTACACAGTAGTACAATGACGTCTGTTTGTTTAATTTATTAGACATGTGGAGGAATGATTCATCACAGGCGCTCTACCTAAACTGAACAAAATGCATTCACAGAGAAATATTCGAACCGGCGACCATATTGCCCGGGTACTCGAAGAGAGTGAATGCCTCAGTGTTGGCGGCTATTAAGTTTGACGCTTTTCACATATGTTGTCTATATTCAGATATCGCATATTCTACCCTTCAATAGACGTTATTTCTTTAGCACTTTGTAGGAAAGCTTTATCGACGTAAATGTAGAGATAAGTATTCTCCCTGGTACACTTTGTGAACACGTGCTGTAAATTGCATATAGCCGGTGATTGAAGCAGAAGACCCCCACCCCCAGAGACAGCTGCTGGTGCATGCAACCCACTCGCTCACGGCATGATTTGAATCAGGTAACTGGAACAGTCTCTACCGAGCAACCACTCTTGTGACTGTTCTTAGATAAAGTTAAACATTTCTGACTACTTCGTCGTCGGATCATCCCATTCCAGCAGCGCTTTTTCGTGTTAGTGATGATTAAGCATGGTGCATCCTAAGTGTAAAATAATTATAGTTACATATAATATAGTTTTTTATTGCTAGTGGGGTGCGGTCACTTCTGGCCTATAGGTTAGAATGTTAGCAAGGGAACAAAGACATGAGGACATACCTTAATTTTAAAGGATGGAATTCCATTACAGCCCACACTTTTGAATGGTTTGAGACTCTATATAGTCTTTCTAATTTTCACGATAGAAATAGAGCTGTGGGTTAGAGTCTGAAATAGCAGAATGAGAATCCCTAAATGTCGGAAAAGTTTCACTAAAAGTGGGCTTAAAGTGCGAGTAATTTGCGAAGATTTCTGCAGTATTCATGAAATTCTTAATTTGATCGTAAATTTTAAATTAAGTAAAAGTACAGTATTTCCTTTTAAACTTAGAAATATATTTACAAAAAGGACTACACTGAGTCGTCAACTGTCTTTAAACGTCGCTACCTATTAAGCTTTTAATACTGTGACATGACGCCTGAAGGTTGGTAGTCTGCAGTCAGAAATGCACCGCAGAGTAGGCCATTGTTAGACGCTAAACACGTATCCGCAGCAACGGATAACCATGTGGAAACACGAGCGTTGCTACGAAGTTAAAATTTCTGCGACAACGAAGAAGCACAGAACAACAGAGGAACTGTTCGAGGTAGTGATCTCTACTCGGTTAGCCTTGAAATTATAAAGGGGAACAAACAATTTTTTCGAGAATCAATACAGTAAAATGTGGTTATGTGTCCCACGGTACTCGGATCTGAGAATGACTGTGCTGGAGGGGACCAGCAGTAAATGTAAACGACAGGTTCATCCTCTCGTCAGAGAGGATGTTACATAAGGACGACAATTAAAAATGATCAGTTAGAAAATAAAATTAATGGTCGCTAGTCTCAAGGGGCTTCAAAAGACGGCCAAGACGAAATGATCACCGGTAAACCGCCAGTCGTAAAGTAGCTGTGACTCTGACTCTGATTCGAGATTTCATTCGCCCTTAGTACATTCGTAAGAGAGCTGAGAGTTCAGTAGTTGAGTGTTCAGCTGTGGAGCGTTAACCAGCGGACAGAGGAAGCTGAAGTAGTGACCGATTCATAGATCAGGACCAAGTCAGTCATAGTAGAAGATGTTCGTACATATGTGTAACAACCAACTTAAGTGTGGCACTTGTTTTCGTGTTTCAGCCTCATTCGGCCATCACCAGGTGTATACATTCCAGCTAAAATCGTTGCACAGTTATCTTAGTATGTCATGTGCGAACTCGCAATTACTTTTAATTTAAAAAATTTTAAACTTTTAAAGCTCATAAGTTTACTGATTCAGCAACGCTGCATCTGGTTGTTAGTTGCAGGTGTTTTGTTTGTTGCAGTGGTGCGTGGGTATCAACTCCCTGCTGAGTTGGTCTGTTCCGTGTGTGTGAAGATTACAGGAATATCTTCCTGTTGAGTTGGTGTGGTTTACGAGCATATGTGTGCAGATTATAAATAATCTGTACACACACACAGAACAGACCAACTCAGCAGGTGAGCTGATATCCACACAGCACCGCAACAATCAAAACACCACACTTGACAACTAGATACAGAATGGATGAATCAGCAATGTTATGAACTTTTAAAAAATTTAAGACTTTAAATTAAAAATAATGTCATCACACGCGACATAATACGAGTAAGGAAACAGTGCAACAAATTTAGCAAGTGTATACTCCAGATGATGGCCAAGTGAGGCCGGAACAAGTTGTATTAAGATATATGCAACATGAGAATTAGTGTTGCATTTAAGATGACGGTTATAATTAATATAATTATCCAAACATGCTTATTTAAAAAAAGGGTTTGTATCTGTATTACAGTAGGACAATGCCTTTAAACAAAATTGTTGGTGGGATCTAAGATACAAGAGGAAGAGAATCGTTGGTCAAATAGAGGGTTAAATCTACTAAAATTCGAAAAATGTTGTCTATATTAAAGATGGGGACAGAAGGCTCCTTCGAAATATCAGTAACCAACACAAGTAACACTGAAAAACTGATAATTCTTCAAGAAAAATATCTGCTTGTAAAAAATGAAACCTATTAAAACTGATAAAATAGAAAGTGTATTCATAACTACAAAAAATTTTGAAATGTAAATGGAATTTAAGAAAAAACTTCCGCAAAAATACCTAATGTCAATAACTGGAAAAGTTCTGGAAAGAAGTTGCGTTTGAATTAACACACCAAACTTAAGACAGCAACAATAAACACAAGTAGACCTGTTACCCAGAAGAAATGACTTAGGCAAAAATTTTATTTAAGAATATTATAAAATATGTCAATTCTCGTTTTCTTCATCTGGCAACAGAGCGCGTTGTCCATCCTTTAGTTCGCCACGAAACAACATACGTATTTCTTACCGCCACAGCTTGGCCAATTATAACAATCAATGTTTGGGTGGTTTGGCACTCAAATACAAAACGAACACCGAGAGACGCTTCATAAATAGAAGTTCTAGCTGTTGCTTCGACATTTCCATGTAGCGGTACACTTTGCAATCTTATCTTTACTTAATAAGCAGCCGAACATTATTCTGAACGATATGAAATGCCAAAAAGTAAAAGTCAAGCCTTCGAAATAAGCAATGTTCATCTTTCCTTACAGTTTCCACTGACAGCCTCTCCATTGATCAACTCCTAAATCTAGCTATTAGCGATTATGTATGCTTCCAATAAATGGAAATGTAAGGACATTTGTCGCTTCCGTTTAGCAATACATTCCATAACTGTTGCTAAGAAGAATGAATTCCACAGAACATTATATTACTTGAGAAGGAATTTTATATATATATATTTCTGTGTGGTCTGAAATAGCAAAATGGGCAAGCCGCAGCGTAGTTCGTTGAAGTACTGTGTTACAAGCCGGAAGGTCGTGGGTTCCAGTCCGGGTGATGTATTAGATTTCTCAATTGACCTCTTCCTTCCAGATTCAATACGGTCCTCAGGCCCACTCAACCTCTAACAGAAATGAGCACCGGGAATCTTACTTCGGTTAAAGGGAGGCCGACGCTTAAGGCTGACAACATCACCGCCATTTGCGAGAGGATTGTCTAGAAAACGTGGGAACTTCTTCCTTATAGGGATAGCATAGGTACTTTTTTGCCTGAATTAACAAAGAGAAAACTCCCTTCTGCTCTGGTATTCAGTTCATACGGCCCTTAGAATAATGCGTCAAACCACTTAAAAATAACAGCGTCTCTGTATATAGGGAACAGCTGACAGCCTGCAATGACGCAACGCAATCTAAATCTCCCACCAAACATTCTTCGCTGCTTCTTTCAATATTTCGCCGAGGGAGAATAATTTTCCTTCCCTACAAACGCAGATCACGTTTCTCATAGAGTTGCCGTACTTCGACACCTCAACCGGCAAGGGAAATAGGCGGTCTGGAAGCCCTCATCTGAATACCGTTTCAGAGCTGATTCTGTCTTTGCCATCCGGATTTTTAAAATCTGAGGAAACAAAGGCAGTCTTCTCCTCCAGCTCTTTCTTTAATAACGCTGCTCCGTTCGTCTTTTCTTCTTTCGAACGATTCCTTCTTCTGCGTTACACAGTATTTCCGAAAATATTCAGGTTATTACGCTATTTATTCTGCAGGGCTCTCGATCCGGACTAACATTTTGTATGAGGTTTTCTCTTACCATTTGTCTTCCTCTCCGATGTAATTTCCTGAAGAACTAAAAAAAAACAGAACAGCCCTGAAAGTAGAAAAAGGCTTTGTGTTAAGGAAGAGGAAGAAGATGTGGAAGCAGAAGAAGGGGTGCGGATGAAAAAAGGCAAACCATATCGATTTCCTGAGTGGCAGCAGTGCGACTTGCATTTGGCTTGCTGTCGAGTCCCGGAAACAGTGTGTAAAGTAGCTCGGAGGATGAGAAGCAGAGTAAGGCTCCGACATTAGATAACGGCGACAAATCCTAATATCTTTCGGTCCAGACTTTATATGACCATTATAAGAAATACGTTATTATTTATGAATAAGGCCACGTCCATAAATATGCTTCACTTAAAATATAGGCACTAATTAAGGAGCTACTGAGTGGCCTTACTTATGAGAAAATAAAAAAAATTAAAAGAAGAAAGTAAGGAAAAAGAAAGTGAAAGAAAGTGTATGAGATTATATTTCATTTACAGTAAAGGTAAAGTCTCCCTATACTTAATTAATTAATTAATAACTACTCCATAAAATTGTATGCGGGAGTGGATATATGGATCCACGTATTCTTGACCTCGGCACTAGTTTCAGGAGAGTGGTCAGCTTCATGCCCCAGGCGCTTTACCCCTGGGTAAAAAGCTCCAGTTCCCATTGGATAGGGGACTGCGTGGGCCCCAGAACTGGTCTGGACGACGTGGAGAAGACAAAAATATTCCCCCTGCCGGAAATCGAATTCCGGCCCATCAGCCTTCAAGTCCGTAGTCAGTCGCTGCACCTACTACGCTTTTCCAGCTCAAGCATACTACTATGCACATATCAAAAGCAAATATTTCTAAAACAATGAAGAGGAATAACCATATCTTCGTTTTAAGCGATCAGAATATAACTATTTGACACGATTGGAAGAAGAGTTGAGAAGAATTGCGACGGCAGATATGCGTTCCCTTAAGGACACGTTGGGGACAAAATTACGGATCACAAACATAATGAAGATATTACAAAATAATTTATAATAACAAACATCAACATAATAATAAAAAACATCAAAATATACACCCAGAACTCCTTGGTATTAGTACGCAAACGAACTATACCGACCGAGCGACCGCCACTTGTCGGCGAAGTTAGTGCCAACTTTAGCAGATAGAGGGTGTCACGTGGTCAGCGCAACGGATCCCCAGGGCTGTTTATGTCGGTTTTCTAGACCGCAGCCGCTATTTCCTTGAAATACCTCCTCAGTTCTCTTCACGAGGCTGAGTGGACCCCGTTCCGGACCCACTACTTCTCAAAAAATCTGGTAGAGCCGGGAATTGAACCCGGACCTGTGGATCTGTAGCCAGGACTCTGACCACTAGACCACAGAGACGGTACAAACATACACCCAGAACATCTTAAAAGAATGCGTTAAAACAGAACCCGGAGAGCTACTCGATCGACCTGAACAGAAGCGTTTGCCTGTGTCAAGGACATCCAACAGAAGGATAGAAGAAATATTCAGTGTATACGAATGGAATAAACTAAGGGCATAATTCGTTATCCTTTCTCTTATTGGTAAGAGAAGTATTAACGATACTATAGCGTATTTCATTTGTAATAAACGAAACACACAATTTGTGTTGAAATCTGTCACCACTCTCAAATATAGAAATAGATACGTAAATTATATTACCAGGTATTTAATATTTTCACTCTAACAGTCATAACTGTTATTACAATATGCTTTTACAGATTTGCTTCAGCTATAAAATCATTCGTAGAAATTATAAATATATTTTATAATATATGCTTCATATTTATGTCACTTTTATATATTTTCACATTGCAATAAAATACAAGCATATTACACAAAGAATTAAACAAGTCTAAGTGTTAAGAATTTATGCTGGATCATACAGCCTACCTCTCTTAAAATAAATATTAATTACATTTATCAATACAGAAACTGTCACAAAGTATTTCGACTAAACAGCAAGAAACTCAAGAATGAGACTGCACATCTCTCATTTGTACATACATACCAGACTGTACGTTGTCTTTGCAAAATGGATATTTTACATCATTTCAATATATTCCAAATAATAATTCTTAAATATATTACAGACACTTCGTGAGAATTTCAAATACTACCATATAAAAATATTAATATTTCAATTTATGCTCAAAATTTGAAATAAGGCAAATCCAAGAAAAAAACGGCAAGACTCTCGTATGAGTTTCAAAACTTCCTTTGAAACATGAGATGTTTGCATAAAATCCGACTGCACTATATTGCATTCCTGATTTCCCTTCTCCAACCTCCATATTGGGGACTTGGAGATATTGACCCATGCTTTCTCATGTATTGGGATTAGATGTAGATTAGTTACGGAATTTTATTTCTAGACAATGCACCATAGCATGTATGGTATATGAGGCTGGGAGAATCACTTGCTTTGCGCAGGTGATGTGAAACTATCTCAGACACTTCAGCCGTTTAGAACGAAACGAATATTCTCTGATTACGTTCATGTTTACCTTCATTTGTTACTTTCTCTTGTGTGGGTATACTCTTGCATAAACCTACTGTACGTCTGAGCACATAATCCGACGGTACAGGCAATGGAAAAAACAGTCAAACGTCTTTATATAATCACAGCACGATCATAATACATAAATATTGTTACATACTGGCCTACTTAAAATATGGGCTGGATCAAGCAGAAAATATATTTTATCGCTTGATAACCTAAATATAAATAAAACACGCTCAATCTGGACAATGCCTCGTAGTGTATACCTGATGTTGTATTGCTGTTTCTGAATTTCAGTACTGAAGTGACGGGAAATTTACAACAAACAATACGATTGCTCGCCACCAGGTAATTGTCTTTCCTTGTTAACGTCTCGTCTGTCGAGATCTCGTAACGATAGAGAAAAGGAAGTAACAAGAATCAGGATTAAGACAGTTGGGAACAGGCATGACGGTATAACATACGCTAATAAAAATGAAAACAAAAATGAAAAAGAGAAGGATTGCAGCAGAATAATGTAAACATCTTCCAGCTAAAGCTTTTATATCGAAGGAAACATGCATTAGCATCGAGAGCAAGGATCACCAGTAAGTCGTCTTATGCACATCCGAAACAGCGAGATGCGTCGAATTTTATATAAAGAAAGAAGATATACAAGGAAGAAATATCTATAGTCCAGATGTGATTCTTATAAGTAATATAATAATCTGCGGTCTCTGAAAATAAATTCCGAATACATATGAATTTATTCTAATAAGTGTACGCTAACTCTTAAATAACGTCAATAGATTAGCATGTATCATGTCCGTCAAGCAAGCAAATGGCATTTGTGCAACTGACAGTTGTAAATGTTGCAGCATCAACCGGAAATATATTCACAACTCGTATGAAATTCGAGAGCCCGCGCTGTCTTACTGGCAGTGCTGTAATAACGTAATTTGCTATTAAGTTTTTCAAGTGACAGTTGTAGAAACACGTACACTCTAGGTGACAGAAGGTATTCAGGTAATTATAAATCTAAGTAGCATATTCACTCGGATGCTTTCGTGTATGAGATATAGAGATATCAGTATACAAACATAAAATAAAAATTAAAAGTACTTTTCTTCTATTATCTTAATAGTAATGACCAGTCAGAGTATAGGAAAGCGGAAAATACCTAATGAATACAAAATGCACAGTTCATGTTGGGAACATGAGTTTTGGAGTGAAGAAATTAAGATGTTTATGAGATTAATTTCCACAGGTTTCAATAGCGCCTGTACTAGGCCTGCTAAATTATTATAAGTACGAGTACAATTATTTTTTTTTCATTGGCGCTACAGCCCCAGTGGGCCTAGGCCTGCCTCCATGAAACTCTCCGTTTTCACTTCGGTTTTACTAGATCTTGGACATACGGTAGGACTTCTACGGTAGAACCTGTACACAAACACAGAAAAACACACACAAACATCCATGCCCTAAGTGGGATTCGAACCCACGATCCCGGCTTCCGAGCGAGCGAAGACAGCGCATGCCTTAGACCGCTAGGCTGCTGTGACCGGTGTACAATTATTACTATATATATTTATATCAGTACTCCTACTAATATTATTAACATATTTATGCAATTAACTATATACATTACGTCTCACGTCATGTTGCAATGAGCCATTAGTTATTGTCATCGCACAGAAATAATTCGCGTTATCGGCATATTATTATTCATTAGTTTTCTGCACTCAACTTGTAAGTTCTCTCAGTCGCCATTCTTATATTAATGGCAACATGAGTTAACTTTTTTTCCCCCTCCCTTGGCACTACAGCCCCAGTGGGCCTAGGCCTACCTCCGTGAACTTCTCCGTTCACTTAGATTTCTCTAGATCTTACACATTCGGTAGGACTCCTTGGGCGGGTGATCAGCTGGTCGCAAGGCCTCTACCTGTACACAAACACAGAAAAATGCACACACACACAAACTAAACATCCATGCCCTGAGTGGTATTCGAACCCACGATCTTTCCAAGCGAGCGAAGACAGTACATGCCTTAGACCGCTCGGCTACCGTGACAAGCAACATGAGTTAACTAGCACCAATAAAAGGAGTACTTCAGCATTATATTCACACTGTTTCACGAAAACCGGCCAGTTGATGTAAATAATATTAAACAATTAACCCCACAGAGTAGAGTCCTTCTTGAGAACCATTTAAAACCCGTCTTAACCTCTTTCCTTACAATTATTTTAATATAAATCGTTAAATCCAAGTCTGGGTCTCCCGAATTAAATCTTCTTCCGGGTTTTCAAGCTAAAGGGCTGTATGTTTTTAGCCGTTTTTAGTCTGGCTCTCGTTCGTGCTACAAGTATTGCCCACCTCATCCTTCTTGTACACACATGTCCTGTGGTTGAAATGTAAGAAAAACGGAGGGCCAAAGAGATCCCTAAACTGACTTGAACGGAAAAGCTCTGTTACTTCGGGAACGTATTAAATTATCAGGACCTATTGAGCACCGTATATTAATAAATAACAAACGCACAATTGTGGCTGGCGTTCAATAGTGTGAAATGTCTGACTGCACACAGTTTAGTAATGAGAGACTGCAAAACCACAAGAATGTTTTCAAAAATATTTGTGTAGCCCAGGGTGATTTGCTCAGTGAGTGACACTTTTATCAACTTCATCTACCCGATATGACATCCCCAGAAGGCTTCGTAAATATAGAACATCTGATTAATATGCAATTTATATTTCCACTCGAATCACTTGATATGCCATCATAAGGTTAGAAATGATTATCTAAGAATTGTTTTTCTAGTTCGGGATGGGAAGGCGCCCGACTTGTTTAACTTCTTGGAAATAAGAGCTCAGCCCTTTTTATCTGAAAGAGGATAAGGCATTTCAAAAGGAAACTGTCATATCTTTAACATGACGTCCTCGGTAGTCACGTTCCCACACAGCGTTTCACCGAGCTCCATCCACCTCGGATCGTTTATATGGAGGTGTCACTGTGTAAGAACATTGAAAAATTAAAATGTTTTTCGTCCTATGTCTTCTCACCACTTCGGCCCAAAAGCCATCAACGACCCTAATTACATGTTTGTGCCACATCTAGCTAAGTAGAACTTCCATAATGCTGGAGTTCAGTTATTGTACGCGAATATATCCTGCTTTTGCCAGTCTTGTGGGATAACAAAAGCGTGCTATAAGTCCAGTGTATCCATCAGTTTTAATAATAGAACGCCATTTCTTGCACATGGAATTTGTTTTCATATATTTTATATTATTGCTCACAATTATATTGATTTTGTGTTATTGTCTATCGAGGTAAAAATAATTTTATAATTTCAATTTCAATTTACATCAAACAACCACCTACAAAAACAGTAATAATAATAATTCAATTTAATTCCTTATTATTTATGTGCCGAGTCAACAGCCGCAAGGCCACTTACAGACAGAGCACAGTGTAGATACAAGTAATTACATTATGGACAATCACAACATAAAGTCAAAGACAAATTACAGGCAAGCACTGGAGGAAAAACACATTAATGCAGACAAGTAAACA
>NW_019718270.1:653727-657399 GCF_002891405.2 Cryptotermes secundus | reverse complement strand
CGGTACATGCTTGTAAAATATGATTCAGAGAAACCGCTCCGTCAGCAAATATGTAATAATAATAATAATAATAATAATAATAATAATAATAATCTAACGTATGGATGCATTTCTTTTCCAGATCGTTATGACTAGCTGTAGAGAACTCCAGAAGGTACATCTACGTTACATTTGCGAGACGAATATAATTTTCCAGAGGATCTACTTTCTTTATCTTTCACAGTATCCCTACACTACAAATTCAATAACATTTTCGTAAGAAATATTTCTAGAAGTGAAGTGCGTATGCATTAGCGATGTAGTTAATTAAGTTGTTTCGGAACGGGCTTCTTAATGAAATTAACTAATGTTTCAATAGACCTCAATTCAACTATCTACATACTTCTGTAAAATTTGTGGGGACGGTGACGGCAGTGTTGCACTTGTTAATGAGATAGTTGGACTATTCACGCAGCATAGCAGTTGACACATTCGTTTACATATTACCTCAGATGTGACTAGGCGAAATTATTAATGAAACGGACAATTAAAAAGTTTCCACCTCCACGCAAAAGCAATTGCGTTTGGATGAAAAGAATTTATAAAAGAAAATATTGTTTAGAGTAATATTTGTACATAAGCGGAATTTCTATTATTTCGGTTTTTGTGGTATCCATGAGAGTGACAATGATGTCAATATAAAAAAGATCGTATTTCAACAATTCCGTGGAAGTGTAACAGCCCCGTGTAATTGGAACAGACCAATCGATTAAACCGTACTGTTGGTGATAGTTATGATGATTATGGTGGCGGTGGTTGTGGATTATGAAGATGATAAAAAGTAAGAAATTATTACAATGAGGCGTGCCGCCAAAAAAGCTGGGCGAAAAGACGTCAGTTGATAGGCAACGGCCTAGATAAGAATGTATACTTCGGTGGAAACGCAATACCAGCAGACAATTGCGTAGGAATCGCTTAAAGAACAAATGCGTTTTCCCGGAAATGGAAGGATATCCATGGAAACGAATAATACCAGCGGATAAAATGGAACCATTGAAAACATTTCCGCTAGTCAGTCCTAGTGCCTGCTACAAGAATCAGTGTAGCTCCGACGAGTTTTCAGTTTGTATTCGATTGGAGCGGAGTTCAGTAAAGCTGGTATTCGACAAGACTGGAAGACGCTTCACCAAGAATAGAGGAGAGAGAGTGCCGTGACATTGAGGAAGAAACGTCCGAAGACGTTTTAAGTTATGAATCATTGTACTTGCGAGTGTAAAAGTAACCGTCCAATAAACACATTCGTCCAAATCCGAAAGGCACAAAATTTAGCAAACGCGACAAATGGTGTCAGAAGTTGTTGCCTATGTAACGTGATAAGTAAATTCAAGCGGGGCTCGGATTTGGCTAAGACATTTATTGGACAATCTCTTTTACACTCGCGCTTACAATTACTATCAACTCATAACGTCCTTTAGACGTTTAGTCTTAACTCTTACAATTACTTGCAACGCTGATCTTGGTGAAGTGTCGTCTGTCCTTTGTCGGATGCCAGCTTCTTTGTGCTCTAGTCTCATCGAAGCTGCTGTCTTATAACGTGCACTCGGACAGAATAGAGGGCACCATGTAGGAGGATTTGGTTTCGCCCGTTGTTATGTAACGAACCTCTTGCTGTCCTTTCATCTCCGGGGAAACTAATTTGTTGTTTAAGTGATTCCTAGGCAACGCCCTACTGGTATTCTGTTCCCAATGAAGTATACAGGTTTATTGCAGCCGTTGCCTATCAGTGAACGTCTTATCGTCCGGCTTTTTGGCGGGACGACACAAAAATGAAGGGGAAAATATTATTTTGCTCCATTATCTTCATCCTTCTACTAAGGTCAATTTATCTTTTCCCAAGAAGAATTTAAAAATTTGTAAAACACTTCGTAATAATAATCAATTCATTGTAGCAAGGATTCTAAAGTAATAACTACAAACTTAACAGATTCACTGCCGCATATTCTCTATAGATTTAAATGACACTGTATCTGTGTCATATAATAACCTAGAAATTATGTCCTGTATCTATATTTTAAATTTTAACATACAAATAATTATGCTTACGAAATACATATCCTATTCCTTATTACTGAGTTTTGGACTTTGTCTATCGTCTGGAATTCTGAAGATCACGACGTTTTGGGAGCTTCCAAATTTCTTATAAAATATGTTCGGAAGGGACATGAAAACCAGGTGGGACTGAAATAAAGGGACACATCAGCTGTTGGTCTTGGCCGATGATATGAACCTACCATAAAGAAAAAAACACAAACTTAAATTTACGCTAGTAAGGAGGTTGGTCTAAAAGTAAACACAGAGAAAACTAAGTATATGTTGCTGTCCCATAACCAAAATGCAGGGCAAATTCATAATATGAAAATAGCTAACAGATATTTTGAAAAGGTGGCACAGTTGGAGAATACGAGTATTTGGACCGAATAGATATGAAGTGACAGGAGGTTTGAGAAAACTATATAATGAGGAGCTCCATAATGTGTACTCTCCTCCAAGGATAATTATAATGAACAAGTCATGGAGGATGAGGTGGGCAGGGCATGTAGCACGAATGGGAGAGAAGAGGAATGCATATAGGATTTTGGGGGGAAAATCAGAAGGAAAGAGACCACTGGGAAGACCATGGCGTAGGTGGGTGAACAATATTAAAATAGATCTTAGAGGAATAGCATGGAATGGTATGGATTGGGTTGAACTGGCTCAGAATATGGATCAGTGGAGGGCTCTTGTGAACAGGGCAATGAACTTTCGGGTTCCATAAAATGCTGGGAAATTCTTGAGTAGCGGCACACTAGGCGGATTCTCAAGAAGGACAAGGCTCCATGAGTGAGTGAGTGAGTGAGTGAGTGATATATTCGGAAAGTAGACTGTAATTAACAAGGTAATCTCAAGAAGGGCTCAGCTGCCTGAGTGAGTGAGTGATATGTTTGGAAAGTAGATTGTAATGAACAAGGTAATTTAACCCTTTGACTTTACAACGTCTCCGACACCACTGTGAGGCAGGAAACATAAAGACTATAGGAGCTAAGGATTTAAGGCTGTGATATGCTCTGGTGCAGGGGAGATGGCTTCATATCTGGCTGGGCTATATATTCAGGGGTTATTATCAACTTCTATAAAGAGTCGCTGTGAAATCTGATAATTCATAAATATTATATTCAGTCAGGTAATCATTTTGTCTGCCGGTCACGGTAGCCGAGCGGTCTAAGGCACGTACTGTCTTCGCTCGCTTGGAAACCGGGATCGTGGGTTCAAATCCCACTCAGGGCATGGATGTTTAGTCTGTGTGTGTGCGTTCTTCTGTGTTTGTTTACAGGTAGAGGCCTTGCGACGAGCTGATCACCCGTCCAAGAAGTCCTACCGAATGTGTAAGATCTAGAAACACCGAAGTGAACGAAGAAGTTCATGGAAGTAGGCCTAGACCCACTGGGGCTGTAGTGCCAAGGAAAAAAATAATTTTGTCCAGAACTTTTGGAGGTTTAAAAGATTATTAGAATAACAGTATCGTTAATAACAATAATAGTAACTAAATTCAATTATTTATTTATGTGCATGATTGGACCAAATTAATGCAGATCCTGAAGGAAACAGGTATCGATTGGCGTGAAAGAAGATTGATTAGCAAATTGTACATGGATC
>NW_019718270.1:652823-653130 GCF_002891405.2 Cryptotermes secundus | reverse complement strand
ACTAAAGAAATAAAGAAAACAGATACACGGACACGAAAAATACAAAACATACAACTTGCAGTATTTAAAGCAGAGGTTCCCAAACTTATCCCCAGTGCCTCCTGTCCTATCGTGCAAGAAACGTTCTTCGGAATAGCAGTTTGCACAGCCCACTAAAGAAGATAAGAACAATGAAATATGATAACATTTAGTAACTACTTCACTATTAATAAATTCTTAACGCACGGGTGAGCCTGATAAAGTGATACTATTTTTTTAATGCTAGTGAGGTGGGACTAAGTCCCTTGTACTGCGGACATTTCTGGCC
>NW_019718270.1:640115-652740 GCF_002891405.2 Cryptotermes secundus | reverse complement strand
TAGGATAGGGTGATTGTGGAGCAATTGGTGGAATGAAAATTGGCAGGGGAAACCGAAGTACTCGGAGAAAACCTGCCCCAGCGTCATTTTGTCCACCACAAATCCCACTTGACCAGACCCGGGAACGAATTCGGACCGCCGCGGTGGGAAGCCAGCGACTAACCGCTTGAGCTATGGCGTAGCCCAAGTGATACTAAGTTTCCCAGTGTGGGGTCTGAAGTCACTTCCATCGTAAAAAAGCAAAGAACGCGCTTTAGGGAGCCCACATCCAACGCCCTTTGCCGCTCTTTGCCTCTTAGTCCCCCTAGACAATCATACGAGCCCCCAGGGGGTGGTACAGCCCAATTTTGGAACCAATGATTTAGGCAGTAGTAACAAAAGGAATAGTGTAATCACGCTAACCATTATGCGGTGAGATATATGCATTCATACATACGTTTTTAATAAATTAATATTTTAGTAAATAAAAATGAGGAGCTTGATAACTTGTACTCCTAGCCAAATATAATTAGAAGGGTCAAGTCAAACATGATTGGATGTGCTGGGTACGTAACGCATGCGAGCGAAGAATACATGCAGGTAGAGAGACAATTAGGAAGATCTAAACGTAGGCTAGAGGATAATATTAAAGTAGATTTTAAAGGAGTAGGATGGGGATATGGACTGGTTTAATCTGGCTGAGAATAGAGATTTGTAGCGGGCTGATTCGTGTCCCATAAAGTGCTTGGGATTTCTTGAGTAGTTGAGCGACTTTTGGCTACTGAAGAAGGACTGGGCTGCATGAAGTTAGTTAGTTAAGAAAGTACCATTAAGAATTATTATTATTATCATTATTATCAAAGAGAAATAATTTTCTTCTCAGACACGCCAACGTTCCTACAAACAACAATAGCAGCTGAGGAGTAACTAGCAGAAGGACAACTTTTACTTAAACAACAGGCATTGAACGTGGAAAATTCTCTGAAGCATCGAACAGGAACGTCAAGAAAAACAGTTTCCAAAAGATAGCAGAATTTAGAACAAAGATAAACTTGAATAAGGAAAGTGCATCGGGATGAGAAACGGTATATCCATAATAATTCAATTCAAATCTTCATTATTTATGTGCTGAGCCAACAACCGCAAGGCCAGTTACAAACACAGCACAGTGTAGATGCAAGTAATTACATTATGGACAATCACAACATAAAGTCAAAGACAAATTACAGGCAAGCACTCGACGAAACAAGTAAACAAAGAATAATAATAATAATAATAATTTCATTAACGTAAATCAATAATGCAGACAAGTAAACAAACAAATAAACAATAATAACAGTAGTAATAATAATTCCATTGACATAAATATAAATATTATTATAATAACAATAATTTCATTATCACAAATCTAAGTTGCTATTGACAACTGAGAAATATGAAGTATAGATATTTAGAAAGAATATTAATAATTCAGTTTAATTCTAGTTTATATTCGTGCAAGTAATATTAGTAACAATTATACCATATTATAAAAATTACTGAGGTGAATGTTCCTGGCTCCGAATACGTCATCATCCCTGCAGACAACATTAGCAGCTGCTGCACATCTAGCAGAGGGACAATTTTTACATGAGGAGCAAACATTGAACAATGCAAAGTCTCTGATATACTGAGCATTGTGCATTAATTTGAAACGTACTCATTTAGAAAATTACCTCTGCCTTATATAGACGAGTGGAATTTGTATAAATAATGACTTTTAATGTCATCACTAGAGACAAATGCAAATTCTCCATCTTTAAGAGAACAGTGACGCATGTCAGTTGTAATGTTGTCCTTTAAGCCTCGAATTTTGAAGATAATAAGCACGCTCATTTATTCGACATAAATAAGTAATGGACAATTATACAGGATGGGGCGCAGAAACTTCCTTTTTTTGAAGGCGAATAAATGAAAAATTATTGCTGACAGACAAAATTTATGTTTAACTAATGAAAGAACATACTTCAAAATTTTAAACAAAATATCATGAAGGTGGTGGCCACCGTTCTCAGTGCACTGATGCAACCGTTTTCTGAAGTTCCCCTCTGCACGTTCCAACATGTGCACCGGAATTTGGGCTACTTCCTGCCGAATAACATTCTTCAGCTGAAGCAGGTTTGTGGGGCGATGTTTAAAAACCTCTGCCTTGAGGTATCCCCATAAAAGAAAATCACAGGGCGTTAGATCAGTTGAGTGCGCTGCCCACGGGATGTCACCTCGAAGCGAGATGAGCCGTCCGGGGAACTTTGCCCTCAAAACTGTCATCGAAGCTCGGGCTGTGTGGGCCGTGGCACCATCCTGTTTGAACCAGACTGCTTGTTTGCGAGCGGAGTGTCTTGGAGATCTCAAAATCGACTGTCGAACTGCCTCCACATTTTCTGGCGTCGTAACGGTCCGTTGTCGTCCTGATAATTTTATCACCACACTCCCGGTTGTCCTAAAGTTCTCTACCCGCAAAACAATCGATTTCGGGTCGGGAACCGGACCTCTGGGCTTAATTCCGAAGTGAGTACGGAACGCACGCTGCACCGCCACGTAGGAATGGTTGTTCGAAAAATAGGCTTAGACAGCAAACGCAAGCTGCTCACTCGTTAACCTCATGTTTCCTACTGTGGGGTATTAGACAGAAACTTCCGCGACTTCTGCGTTCGCTGAGCCTATCCCCACTTTTCTGAGACCTCCCCTCCCTTCACAATGCGTCTTCACATAAAGGAAGTTTCTGAGCCCCACTCTGTACTTTACTCTCTGTTGCATACAAATAGATAGTGTGTACTAAGAAAGATAATCTTCAATATCAGTGATAAAAAGAATAGCTAAGAAATATAAAGAATGTAATTACTTTGCGTCTATTGCCTTCTTTTTTAATATGTAGTTTCACTTGGATGCAGAAAACAATTTTCATCACTTAGAGCTCCTTTGCAAGTAAAATATGCAAGAGCTTCATTTTCAACATTCATCGTAATGTTGTACTACACTTTCTTAAGACTTCTGCTAAGATTAACGAATCATAAACACAGGGAGGAAAGAGAATAAAAGACAAAGTAAGAAATACATTTGCACGCTGTCTCCTATTTTCCCCAGAGCACTCCTTTACCGCTGACGTATAACCGTTGTGTTCATGGACAATCAGTCTCCCTAATTATTACTGACGGCCATTTCTCCGAAGGTAAAGAGGTTGCAGAACGAAGCTTACCAAAACTCACGTTCATCTAGTGCCGAGGTTAAAATTACTTGCAGTTCATTCCACTCCAACCTATGCCTTAAATCTTCGCCAAGGGTGATTCTGTTTGGTTTCATCTCATATAACTGGGTGGTAGTTTAGATGTTGTTTAGAATCCGAAGCTATTATCAGGTGACATGTTGATTTTAACTCATAAAATTCTCACAAACCGGCAACTCCAAATTCCTTAACGATTCAACTTGAGTACTAATCCTTCTGTCTCCACATATAGTACGGGGAACTAAATTAGAGTATGCGAAAAGTGAGAACGGACTTTGAGGCTCGATAGTCATGTTTCGTATTGTAAGGTCTCGGATTCGAACATTGAATTGGAGTATCCTGACCAGGGAATTTTCATTACTGTACCTCAGGTCCCATTGCTAACGCTACTTGTTCCTTTTGACATGCCACAACCTCTTCCATTCACAATCCTACCAGAACAACATTCACTGCAAGCTTAGTGTACACTACACAAGCTAACTTAGGCAAATGAGGAAACTTCCTTGAAGAATGCAGTAATCACGATATGCGATGAAGGTAACGGCAAGGTAAGGTACAGGTACAAGTAATGCCATCCCTGTAACAGGCCGTGAAGACCCATACGTTTGTGAGACGTTGAGGTTCGTACATTTCCTAGACAGCCTACTCACAGATAGCGGTGAAGTCAATTTTACGCGTCGGCAATTCTTTACCTCAGTAAAATTCCTGGTACCCATTTATGTTAAAGACTGAGTCGACCCCAGGGCCATAGTGCTGCTGGAAGGATTATTTCATTTGAAAAATCCAATGACCTCATCAGGAATCGAACCCACAACTTTCCGGCTTGTAGCATAGTGCCTCAACTTAGGCTACCGTGTGACGAAGGCGAAGTATAACGGCTATGTATTTCAGCTTCATACCTAGATCAATGTGAGTATCACGTCTTGTACATGAACATGCATCCACTTTTTTCTTTCCCTTGGCACTACAGCCCCAGCGGGCCTAGGCCTACCTCCATGAACTTCTCTGTTCATTTCGGTTTTTCTAGATCTTACACGTTCGGTAGGACTCCTTGGGCGGGTGATCAGCTCGTCGCAAGGCCTCTACCTGCATACAAACACAGAAAAACGCACACACACAAACTAAACATCCATACCCTGAGTGGGATTCGAAGCATAAAGCTGACTACTCAACTCCAACTAGTGCCGAGATAAAGAAAAGATGGATTATTATACCCACTCCCCCGTACGATTTCATGTAGTAGTGCTTAATTGCTTAAATAGTTAAGCACATGGACAACTCTACCTTTACTTTTACCATAATATTGCCATATCGTAAAGTGAAACTAGTTTTAGACTAAAGTAAGAGAATTTTTTTCTAAACGCCTCACTATTTCTCTGCTTCTTCAGGAGCCACAAATTTTCTATTTCTTTAAGTCATTGTGTAAGATATTGTGAAATGAGGTCTGAAAGTCGGAATAATCCACTGCCAGATAACGACTCGCTAACGCATGTTCCCGTGACAACAAGACGGAAAGAACATTTGCTAGGCAACGGCTCGGTAAACACTACCTAAAAGCCGGAATAGTGGATCCAGACACGGAATAATCCGTTTGGTAGGCAACGGTTCATGCACGTTTCCGAGACAACGCATTCGTGAAGAGCCATATTGGTACCCATGGAGGCGGTTCAGTTCTCTGGCAGCTATAAAAGCGAGTTCATTCGTGGATTCAAGAGATTCCTCATATACTCGTAGATCAGTGAGACAGACGTCATTCAGGAGGAGTTAAATATGCGAACTGTTCTTACTGACTATTATTTTAAAGAAGTGCCAATAAACCCGATCATCTAATCCAGAACCCATTATTATTAGTCACGACAACCCCGAATACGTGCCAATAATTTCCACCTTGTAAAATCGCAGCATATTGAAAGTATTGTTATTCTGCAAACCGCATAGTCTTAGGTGACATTTGAAGTTTTCACGGAGGTGAAATTTAGACTGTTGACTTCTGGGTTATGGAGCAGTATGGTTTCTTTCGAGAGTGTAGACTTTTAAAACATATTCATATTTTCGTCACAAGCTATTTAAGGCATAGAAGTTGCCACACAAATATATACTCGTGTTTAATAACATTTTAACTAAAATAATGGAAATATTTACTGTTTGGTTGGGTTTAAAGGAGTATGTCTCGTTTAATAGTGGCATCTCTTTGCAATGTAGTAAATTAAACTCACACAAAGTAAGGTTAGGAAAAGTCCCTGTGCTTAACTAATTCAGCACTGAAGCGGCCTACGTAGTCTAGGGGTAACGTTCCCACCTCATGACTCAAGGTACGCGGGTTCAAACCCGGCAGAGGTCGTGGAATTTTTAAGGGCGGAAAAATTCAGGGAACAAGTCCTCCGGGAGAGACTTTAAGCCGTGGGTCCCGTGTCGTAGCTTTACGGCATGTAAAAGAACCTCATGTCTCCAAAGGAGGCCACTGAGCTAAATTAAGGACATTTCCCGCCTAACAATAATCTCTAACGCCTCTGGTAGATGGGGCAAGCATCGAGATACCTCTGAGCCAGTAGAGGCCAACCTCGCTGGCTGAGTCGGGACTGATGGTAAGCACCAGTACCATTAGGATATAGAGACTGGTAGAAGATCATAGGGGGACGCACAATAGATCACTCTGGTCGCGGTGCATGGGGAAACCCACCCCCTCTAATAACAACAACAACAATTCAGCACTAAGCCATGAAGGTGAATGGGGAGTGGATATATAGAACCACGGTTGAACTCAACACTAGTTGGAGGTGAGTAGTCAGCTTCACGCCCCGGCTGCTTTACTCCCAGGGAAAGAACCTCCGTTACCTATTGGATAGGAGGTTGGGTGGACCCTAGAGCCGGTCTGGACGACGTGAAGAAGAGAAAATTCTTGACCCTACCGGCACTCGAACTCCGACCCCTCGGCCGTCTAGCCCGTAGCCAGTCGCTATACCGACTGAGCTATCCCGACCCCTACTCACACAAAGTAATATTCGTATAACAGAAGTGCCATAGTTAGAATTGCAATAAAATCTGTCAAAAGACTGAAAATATAAATGTTCATACATCCACTCATACTCCTATTATTTACAGTGAAGTGGTAGATAAGCACTCGTCAACTAAAATTATAAGAGCATTCGCCGAATTTAAAAAAAGTTGTGAACAGATTCAAATTACTTAAATGCAAACCAAAGTTGGGTTTTAATTTATATTGGGATTCGATTTCAAAAGCATTTATGTATAGCAATAATCATATTATGTATTTTCCATGCATGGTGATTCACAAAAATCTATCCAGAACTCATTTAGGCCCACAAGTATAATGATCCGAAAAGTATACCGAATTTCTCTGCAATTTATTGAAATCATCAAGAGATACAAGAACAATTGAATTAGACCCTAAAGATAAGATACACTATAAATTAATTGAGGTTCGTTTCTTCTTTATTTTTAACTAATTGGCTATATAGATTTATAAAGCCTGTTCCATGAATGCTCGGTCAAGAGTTGATCTTTCCATTTCTTTCTCTATTTTTTAATTACTACAGTTCTAATTTGGGTAATTTGTTTCTCTGCGTTCTTTCCACGTGTTTCGTTTTCAGTTCTCCTGATAAATGATACACACCATAATCATTGTGTAATGGAAGTATCACATATCAACTTTCACCAAATTGGCAGACGAAATTTAAAATGGCGCAAAGGTTTATTCAGATCCTAAGCTAAATTAGCATTACAATGAACCACACTAAACCAAAATCAAAATTCCATGACAAAATTGCCTCTCTGAGAGACGGATAGGGGCAATGGATCTGATACAGTGGATTTCAAAACTATTTTTCAGAAGGTGAAAAAATTACAATTTTGGTGACACAAATCATCCTTTATTTTGTTGATTACTGAGTTATTTATTTACAAGAAGCAGCCGGTCACAGTAGCCGCGAGGTCTAAGGCATGAACTGTCTTCACTTGCTGGGACGCTGGGATCGTGGGTTCGAATCCCACTCAATGTATGGATGTATACTCGTATATGTGTTTATTCTCTGTTTGTGTTGTATTGTGTTTAGGTAGAGGCCTTGCGGCGGGCTGATCACTCGTCAGAGGAGAACTACTGTCAGTGAAGAATGATTACGGAGCTGAATAAGAGGCCCGGGTCCTGAGTGGGCTGGAAGAGCCATTGAAAAAAAATTACGGAAAATAAGCTAACCGGCGGGAAAAGAACCCACACAGCAATACTAATCCAATATTTTAGGAAGATGCGAACAGATCGGACTTCACCTGGGATATCTTGAGTTGTTGCTAGCTGTGTGCAGAAAGTGGAGCAGTAGCTTAGTATAGGCCATAAGCATTGCTGCTTTCCCCAATAAGAGTGCCAAATTATGATGATGATGATTCAGTTCCTTATTTATATACATACTGACCTTAGCAGCCAGGGACCAGTTACAGAGTATTAATATAACAATGCCGTTAATAAAATCATAATTAAAATCTGCTTTGCTCATTACTCATTCAATTAATTTCATTTAACACACAAAATCAAGTAAATGTGTTAATAACAGTGTAATACTCAACTTTCTAGGTTTCGACATGGATTATCTGTGACAGCACAAATTACACAATACGTACGAGCACTGAATTAAGCTAAGCCTTAGCTGTCTTTCGACTTTAGCTTTCTCCGGTAATTAAACATTTTACTACAGTATTTTATATATCCTTGTAAAGGCATCTATTTCTATTTTATACAACAACGCGTCCAGTAACACAATATATGCCTAAATAGCACTGTACGACTATACGAGAGTAAACAATAATTTGGATAGAGTGTGGAAGGAAACGGTCTTGGCCTAATTTAAGATAATATCCAGACGATTCCCTGGATAAGTTGAAGGAAACCAAGCAAAACCTCAGTCAGGGTAGTCCGGAGCAGTTAAAATTGAGAAAGGAAGTATATTATAAAATAAAGATAAATGGGGTAGAATAATTCTTTGACTGCCTTAAGGTACTCTCCGGCAATTTCATCAGCATTAAGCGAAGAAACACGGTAGGAACTGAGACTTCTAAATGAAATATATTCAGTCATTCAAATACATGTATGTCAATATTTATTGAATATCCTATTTAAAACTCAAGTAACTATCCACTTTCGCAAATCGACCAACAACGTAGAAGCTTCTACACCGCTACTACCAAATTCAGCCAGTTCCAGGCATCTCCGATCCTCACAACTTATCTACCCACCGCAGAGACCCAGGTGTTACCCTAGATGTTACCTGGGTGATAGGTAAGCATATAGGTCACTGAATATCTCGTCATACTCTACTCTAAATTGCTCGCTCAGTTCACACTTGTTAGGCTTATTCCAAACATTTTCCTGATCACTTTGTTTTTAAGAAGAATTCTAAAATATATTTGAATAATGTCTTATTTAATTAAAGGAATCGTGATCCATAATGTTATGGTTTTAAGAAAATAAGATATTCTCAGTGATAAATAAACCTATTCCATTGGTATACAATTGTAACTCTATGGCCATTTAGGGCCTAAACATGTAGTGTGGAGGAGGAAAAAGAAGTAAAAACTACAATAAAATTGTTGCACTTAAGACGGTATTTGTCCATATATATTGTAACTCTATGTTTTGCCAAAATATAAATCTACAGAAAAGGAAACAGAGCAAATGTCGCTCTGGGAAATGATGGGTTAATAAAAGCAACATCAACAAGCACTGCAATATTTCTGCACTCTAAAAGCGACATCGTCGTCTGTTTGCGTATTATAGTTGGAAAGCACTTTCATCTCTGAAGCTAAAGAGAGAGATCATGGAGGGTTAGCTCTAGGCTATGAGCCTGCTTTTGTAACCCACAGGGAAACGAGAAAGTAGCACGTCAACAAAGAAAATCTTCAGCTTAACCGGAAACACGACGGCCCCAAAATGAGATACCGACTCCTCCAATGAGTCCAGTGTTTCTGAGTTCGTCACTGTCAGAAGCTGAACATTTTATTTTGAATAACCTGCCTCGGCGCAATCAGAGAAAAAATTCAATTACTAGAAAGTTCGCACGAATTCAAATGCAAAGGCAATAGCCCTTCGCCTTCCGACTTTCTACGCCAGCAAACTATAATGTTAATTTTAATGAGCACATTCCGTAAAATTATTCCCTTCGTGTGGTAAAACAATACCAATAATAAAATACATGCAGGACCAGGTGAAATTTTCGACTTTTGGATCATTCGAGGACTTTGATTGTTCCTCTTTACAATCCATACTTCAGTTTTCCTTAAGAATTAAAGTAATATGCCATACAAAAATATGATTAAGTTACAAATTTCTTTCTTTGGGAGATGAGGATTCTATTGCTTCTCATCTCTCAGAAAAATTAAATTCAAGAAATTACTAACGCAACATATTTTCATTTGGATAATTCGTGACGTCGGCTCTCTTCAATAAAATTATTGAGCCTCAGACATAATTCACGTAATTCGGCATGAAAAAATTATAAATAACAAAATACACGTCATAAATTATACAGTACCAGAGTCGTGAGCTTAGCTGTAGTTTTCTTTGCTGTAATTAAATTATCATTAGGACCTATCGCAATACACAAAGATGCGAGTTCAAATCGTGAAATATCTTAGTTAGTTAGTTATTAGAGAGGGTGGGTTTCCCCATGCACTTAGACCTGTAGTGGTCCATTGTGCTTCCCTCTATGATTTCTACCAGCCTCTATATCCTACCGGTATTGGTGCTTACCATCAGTCCCGCCCAGCCAGCGAGACCGGCTCTACTGGCTGAGAAGTGTCTATAATGCTCCCCCCATCTACCGGAGGTATTAGTGACTGCTGTTGGGCGGGAAACGTCCGCAATTTTGCTCAGTGACCTCCTTTGGAGGTATGAGGTTCTTTTACGTGCCGTAAAGCTACGACACGGGACCCAAGGCTTAAAGTCCCTCCCGGAGGACTTGTTCCCTGAATTTTTTCGTCCTTAAAAATTCGACTACCTCCGCCGGGTATTTGAACCCGCGTACTACGAGTCATGAGGTGGGAACGTTACCTCTAGACTACGGAGGCCGCTTGAACTGTCTTAGTCACAATCAAACTTTCAAAGAATAGCATATGTTTAGAGAATTAACTTCATATATTCACAGAACACTAATGAAACGACAAATCTAAGAATTGCTAAAGATGTCTAATTTCCTTCAACAACATCCTTCTAAGATGTAGGGCCTAAACTAGAAAAATTACGAAATTCTGGAATACATAAGTAATATATGTTCATCAAATTTTCGTTGACAAACATACGGACTTCTTACCTGAAAATTTTGAGAGTTGTGCGAATGTGTAATTAATTGAAAGGATGAAAATTCTTCAGATGCCTTATGGTCGTAAGTCCAAATCGGGCCTGAGAGCGATAGATTATGATTGACAGAAGAACAAATTTATAGTAATACGAAAAGTGCAATAATTTCTTTGTTTGAAGCGATTCAAATCAGTTAACTGGCAGCCTTATGGTCGTAAGTCCAAATCGGGCCTGAGAGCGAGAGATTATGATTGACAGAAGAATAAATTTATATTAATACGGAAAGTGCAATAGTTTCTGTGCTTGAAGCGATTCAAATCAGTTAACTGGCAGTTATGCAACACGTGTCGACATGCACTGCAATACGAAGCAACAACCTATCCTTCAGCTATTGGCCACAATTGGGTCTAATTTAAAATTTTACTTAAATATATTTCCCTGCCATTACATTTCATACATTATCATGCAACCATACAGTAAAATGGTATTCACTCTGACATAATGGAACCGTAAGGTGCAACTTCGCTATGGATAATTGGTTATCTTCAATACATTTACAAAGATCCAGTTTTAACATTATATTCCACCTAATCCATTTTAAGTATGTCCCTTGTCATAACATTAGGTAGGTTCTCAGATTTCAGAAGGAGGAAACGGCTTCCTGGAATGGAGGTTAACTGAAAATATTGTCACGTGTCCCCGGTTCCGTGACAAGAAATTATTGGGTTCCGGCTTAGATGAAGCCGTTTATTGGACAACTCCTTTACAATCAGAACTACAATCACTTTGAAATAGCGTCTTTCAGACGTGTTAACATCTACCCTTGTACGCGTTGTAGCGTTTACGTGTTTAGAATTGCCGCCGGGGCAAAAAGATATTCACTCTTGTTTGTTGTATGCGAAGCATAGTTATTGAATTGTTGTCTAGCAATGGACATCTCTGCATGTGCTGTCTCGGAAGCGTGTTTTAACAGCCGTTGTCTAACAATGGACGCCCGCTCAGGTATTCTGGCTTTTAGGCGGCACGCCATAATATGATAAACAGGCAGTACGTACTAGCCGAAAATGGATGATCCTGGTGTTGTTTCAGCACATCTCACACTGTGTTTTGAATGACTTTCTTACCTTTATTTTGTGATTACATACCCCGGTTTCAGATTGTTCACAACGTTTTTCTGCGATTCTTAGGAACACAATCGGCTCGTGGGAAGGGATGTTCCTGATCTGTTTCAAGGAACAGTCCTAGCATATTCCTCGATTAAAAATAAAGCAAGAATAAATACAAACGGGACAGCCGACAGTCTAGGAGGTGAACCGTTAACGACAGCCACATTTCGTCAAGTTGGAAACCGCCCAGTGTTTTTGCGGAAGTAGTTCCCATTTATATGAGTAAAAAAGGTAAAATTTTCGCTGTACCTGATAAATTAAGCACCACGCCATGAAGACGTATGGAGGAGTGAAGGTATTCCTCCACCCTCCTTGATCATGGTACTGGGATTGAGTGATCAGCTTCACACTCAGGCCGCTTAACCCCTGGGGAAAGAGCCCCGCGGTACTTATCGGATAGAAAGTTGGGTGGGCCCCAAAGCCGCCCTGGACGCTGTGAAGTAGAGGAAAATCTCTTACCCCTGTCGGAATCTAACCCCGACCTCCAATTCATGAGTATGTAAGCTTACATCTGAAGAGCTGCCTCCCTTTACAAACACCTTTCGCTTTGCTGTGTCTTATTGACTGCTCGAAAGTTTCAGGAAGCTACGATTTAAATTATGATATTGAATTATTTCTTCAATATTTTGTTTTGAATAATTCATTACACATAAATATTCTTTTATATTTTAAAATCTCAATAATAACGATATGACTCTTCAGTGTAGTACGGAAGGAAAATGCTACCAAAATTAAGTACATCTTTTCTTTTAAATTCAGTTTTTAAGTTAATTCTCTTTTCACTGACAAATAATTAAATCACTGTATGCATATAAGCCGGTCACGGTAGCCAAGCGGTCTAAGGCATGCACTGTCTTCGCTCGTTCGGAAGCCGGGACAGTGGGTTCGAATCCCACTCAGGGCACGGATGTTTGT
>NW_019718270.1:614952-640049 GCF_002891405.2 Cryptotermes secundus | reverse complement strand
CTGTGTTTGTGTACAGGTAGAGGCTTTACGACGAGCTGATCATCAGCCCAAAGGGTTCTATCGAATGTCTAAGATCTAGTAAACCGAAGTGAGGCGGAATGTTTCATAAAGGTAGGACAAGGCCCAAATTGGGGCTGTAGCGCCAAAGGAAAAAATGTCCACAAAGTTTTGTAAACCTGAGCTTTATCATTGTCATTACGAAACTGTGGGCAACCATAGCATCAGACTGTCGAGCTTTAACACGTTTTATATACCTCACTTTTGTGTTAGACCACGAACTAGAGAGAAGTAATCTGTATCAGTGTAACTTGTCAATTCCGTGAGTACTGATTGAGGTTTCATATGGATATCGGAATTGTCGTGTACTGTATAAAGTAGACGATTTATAATTGACTTCTTGTGCGTGCTATTCGCGGGAGACGGCGTTGATTGTCGACCTGGACGTACCATTCGAATATATTTAGGGACGGAAACAAGTACGGGAGAAAGCAGGGGAAGTTATTAGCACGGAAATGTGCTATGACTTCTTATTTAATTACACTAATATTGTGAACTAAATGCGTCTGTCTGTTTGTCTGTCCTCAGTCCTCCTCTGCGTCCCTCAATCTATTCATCCTTATCTCTCTATTTCTATACATGTCTATCTATCTCTTTATCTATCTATCTATCTACCTGCCTGTCTGTCTATGTATATAAAATTTACAGAACGGGCAATACTGTGGAACATGATAACTTGCCTTTATTTTTCTTCATCTAATTAAAATCAATTATATTTTTATTGTAGTCAAAAGTTTAAAACTGGTTTGTATGTATGTATGTGTGTAAGGAGTGGACCATAAAATCCGGCCCTCGCACTGCGACCTTCAATGATCCATATGATCCCTTTGGATTAACCCTTCGTTAATCTTACACTTCGAATGAAATGTAGGACTTTATTTGTGGGGGTGTCATAAAAGTCACTTGGTTCCATGAAGAACTGGCCCAGATGACGAAATCTTAAGTAAGCGATGGCTCACAATCACATGGGATATGTGTGACTGATTCTTCTTCTTCTAGGCACCTTTCACAGGTTGGGTCATCTGTCAGTCCCAGTTTGAAAAGGTGTCCTTTTATGTGACAGTGTCCAGTAAGTAATCCTACCATCCATCTTAATTGATCTCTGTTTAATTTCAACAGGTCCTTTGTTCTTCTGGCAGAGGGTCCTGATATTGAAACTGATTTTCTTTCTCTGTTACCATTGTATCAAGTCAATACAGAGTTGCACAGTAAAGGTTCTTGTACAGCTCAAATTAAAGTTTCGTGCAGTCCGCGGCCATTCTTGTAGATGAATTATATTCTTTTAAATGTTTCGGAGTACGTTTCCAGTGTTGTACTCCCGAGGGGAAGTTAGATGTTCCGGCAATTGAGAGGTCTTTACTGAAAATAAGAGAGACTGACGTAGGCCAATATACGATTCGACTGCCTAAAGAACGAATATTCACCGAATGGAAACGTAGTGTGGGAGATAACACTAGTTGCCTTGCGTGGTCTGTTTACATTTCATAGATGAGCCCTAAAAATCCATATTCTATATATGTACATGCATGAAGAGTGGAATATGAGTGTTTCTGATACGGGTTGCAAATTTGTGGCTGTTGGTTTCAACGGAATCTTCATTATTCGAAACGTAATAGTTTAAGAATTTCAATCAAAATTCATTTTGGGAAAGAAATTACACTATTTGCTACGAAATGATCGCAGATATTCTTCAATTTTGTTCTAAAACAAACAAATTCAGTAATGATTCAAAAGATTCGTCCTAGTTCCGATACCTGAAATTGTTGATTTGAACTTCGGAAAATCAAAATCAGCAAAACTTAACATTATAGCATTTTTTCCCTGGCACTACAGCCCCAGTGGGCCTAGGCCTACCTCCATGAACTTCTCCGTTCACTTCGGTTTTTCTAGAACATTATAGTATACTCAGATGTAACTTAAAAGTACTCAAGATACATAAACTGCATTTTATTAGCATTACGAAGAATAGTAGTGGTGGAATTATTGATCAAATAAATTAAAATGTTAGACAAAAAGACTGTTAAACTTATACAGCAGATGCACTCTTTTCATCATATGACTTTAACTATCGCATACAACAAATTAAGAAGAATTATAAATAAATATGCAAAAGTCAGTTCCATGAAATTTATCAAATTTTGCAAAATATCCAGTGGAGTGTAATAGTTGTGTAAGTAATTCTGCAGCATTACTTTGAAACATACAGTCAGTTAGTAATTATGAACCGAAATAAATAAAAGAGTTTACATGAGAATAAATTTCTGAACCCCCTGGTACTACTGACTTTGGAGTGCGGGATTGTGCTACTTTCTCTCAGAATATTATACTATTTCCTTCTATAGCATAAAGCTTGAATGTTATGAAGAAATTTCGTGCTGGTATAAGGGTATTTTTGCCTTGTAAAGTGATATATAATATTAGTCACTCAAAATTTTATGTAGAAGTAGCAATTACGGGTCAAACGGACGGCATTGCAGCACAAATTATAGACCTATTGGGTGTTAACTCTTTTGTATAAAGTAAAGCACAAAGTTTGGAGTAGAACTCATAAAGCGTGCCTTACTAGTTGAGACTTCCAGTCCTACAAACTTTGCCCTGTTAATGTCTTACTTATGTAACGACAACTTATGACGGAACGAGAAAATTCTGTTTAGTTGAAGGGACCAAAAATCGAATCATGATTACAGCGAGCTTTTATTTCTTGCAATTAAAACATATACATAATAGTTTTGAGTAGTTTTAAAGAATTTATCACTTAAGTACAGATCTTGTATGCATTGCATCTGTAGAATATAACCCCAAAGATTTTCGTCTTCACCATAATTGTTATTGTTAACTGATGAACATTATTTCCTACGTAATCTGCAGTACATTTACTATCTATCTCAGCACTAACTCAAACAATCATAATTCTAATAATTCATCAATTATCACCATTATTTTGAAAGCTAAATACACATATTATGAAGCCGAAGATTGATAATTTACAAAAATGAATTACATTAATGAAACGTTACATACAAGTATTACTCCAAGATATATTACCAAACTCCATTTCAGGGTCTTGTATCAAGTGGCATAGTGCCCATCCCACCTCAAAGTTTCGTGCATCAGACATGATGATATTAGTGACTGTATAAAATTAGAAAACACGAGGTTTGGATGGCTTCTAATAGTAAAGCGTCCACACATCATTTGGTGAAAATCAATTAGTTGCTTCAAACTTTGAAGTAGGGGAAACACGTACAGCTTAGTTCTGATATTTTAAACTTTTCCTTCAAGTCATTCTTCATCTACGTACGGTTTATTCAACAGTAGTCAATAACTCACAATACAGAGAGTCGAATTGTTCGAGGTAATCAGATCAGGGCACAAGATGCTGGTACTTTTTGTAACGAAAAAGCTTCAGAGTGTAACCGAAGGTGCAATATCAGTACTGAGCTCCTTTAGCGACAGAAATATACATAATAATGGGATACAAAAATTTAACCTAAACTTTTTAATTTTTAGACCCGAATTGCCAGCTAATATAACATCTGTGTGTTTGTGTGGGCCTACATATCTGAAACACAGACCTAAATCATCTTCATTTTTATATCATTTTTAATCCTCAAAAAATTTGCAGTGATGTCCAGTAATCGAATCTTGTGTAAAATCGAATTTACGAGTACTAGAGCCCTTTTTTCTTCTCGCAGATACATAGGCAGAGGGTTGTGGAGAAGAGAAACAGATCAATATGCAACAGCCTACTGCCACTCACTGCAAGTGCCCCAATAAAACTCCTTCCTTGTCAGTTAACCAACAGAACGGCGATGCAAAAGTACTTACAGATTTACAGTATCGTGGAACACCAGTGGTGTGTAGTATTTTCGAATTTGAAGGAAAAGTGCGCACAGTGTAAGCCTAAGGACTATTTCACTTTTCAATCTTCTTTTCTTTCCCTTGTCATCATTAAATATCGTAATAATGAGCACAAGTAATTCCGTAATATTTTTAAATTCCAAAGAACAAAATTTTCCCCTTAGTTCATGGTTATTTCCTTATTTTCCAACGTTACGTTTATTTCTGAAATGCTATAGTACTGAATATATGGCAGAGTGATTATGAATGAAGTGACGGAAATCAGCCGGAATCCGCTCTCAGGAAGGCTTAACTCCATTGGAAAGAGTCTGGATGAACTGAGGAATAACACAAGAAGTCGATCAGAATATCGAATTGTCTCCAGATATTCGATCAGGGGACTTACCTAATATGAATCAGATGCATTGCCGCTGTGTCAACTCGCTCAGTGAAATGTATGAAATGTATATAAGTATTTAAATATTTTCTAGGCTTATTGTGTATATTATACTTTTACAAAGTTCCTACTTGGCTTTTATGCTTCCCTTGCTCTAAGTAGGCCGACATAAAATGAACGTATATTGGAAAGTTGATTCTGTGTATACATACACGTACTTGTACGTAACTTTCCGACTCCCCAGCGGACTGCAGTTTGTATCATATCTGCCCACTATTAACCCCGCTCAGCAAGCACTAAAATCTAACATCGTTTTTAAACGGACCATAACAACTAAAATTTGTAGACTAACAAAAAAGAAACAAATTCCGTGATTTTAGTCCGCAAGCGAATTATATCAACAGAGCGGCGGCCGCTTGTTGCTGAAGTTAGTGCCAACTTTTGCGGATAGAGGGAGTCACGTGGTCAGCGTAACGGATCCCCAGGGCAGTTAATATCGGTTTTTTAGCCCGGAGACTCTATTTTCTTGAAATAGCTCCCCAAATATCCTTACGAGGCTGAGTGGACCACGTTCCAGACACACTACTTCTCAGAAAATCTGTTAGCGTCGGGAATCGAACCCGGGACCTCTGGATCTGTATTCAGGAACTCTGACCACTAGACTACACAAGCGGTCATATAAATAACTTAATAATTACTATTTATTACACGTAACATTCTGGTTCACAAATTAATAATTATTTATTACATATAACATTCTGGATTGGAAACAATGAAAGAGATCTAGGCATGAATGCTGTGATATTCGTATTACTAAACCCAACAGAAGAGAAATAATTTATGGAGATAGAACTGGCTAAAATAGAATTAAATAGCATAATTCTATGAATACGGCGCTGAATCTTGGTGTATCATAAAACAAGGGAATTATTTGACCATCTAAAACTCAGTAAGTGCTCAGGAAGACGCTGCACCAGGAAATTTAAACGATATTAATGAAATTGATAGTGCCACGAGTACAAATTTGATCACCATAAAAACTACCTGCACTGATGAGTAAAGGAAGGAGCGGTAATAGGCTACCAATCATAGCATTGTTGTTCTCCTACTTCTGTAGATCTGGTGGGACAGGACAGCTGTAAAAGTGTTATTTCGGCTAAACCATCATTTACCTCTTGTTAAAAGTTTTCAACAATGTTTTTTTTTCTGAGTACTCGGAATCATTCAATCAGAGGCAAATGTAATAAGGGCTCCCTACGAACTCTGTTAGTTTATCGGCTTTATTGAACTTCGAGTCAATGAATTTTCTACAAATTCTTAAAAAGATCACCTAATATATTATAAAAAGCTCTCTTTTCGCTATTCTCAGGGCTAGGCTATTATTTTAATTAAAACACGTTGGATTCAGTCCTAAAATCATTTTGACACGCGCTTTCAGTCAGAACGTTGTGCATATGTAACAATCGGATTTTAGGGATTTCACCGCGAATTCCGCCAATGATGATCTTCCTTTGATCCGACGACTATATAAGAGAAAGGTGCCTGATAGGCGTGACTAACGGTTACCAATAAAATAAAGCTGAAGGAACCTGTGAATCAACAGAAGGTGACGAACACTTCATTTTGTAGGCGCTACAACCAGACATGCTGCACACTGAGATTGCAAAGGAAAAATGGCGGACACCTATGCTCCAGTTCACGGAATAAATTGACTTGTAAATGTCCCATTCCGCGTGTGAGAACGAAAAAGCACATGCCAACTTCACGAAGTCACATCGTTTCTTCATTTGAAAAAGAAAGTTTTATTTTATGTAGACAGCAAAATAGTACCTTGCGAGACAAAGAGGAAGAAGGATATGAAAGAATGTGACGTTGTTATGAGGAAGAGGGCGAAACTCGTTGGCAAACTGCAACCCGCGGATATGATCGTCTCTCCTTTTGGAACGAGTCCCGGACCGGATTTCTGCCTTTGCACTTTTGAATTTTAAAGATATTATCTTGAAAATCTGAAAAGGAAATTGTGGTTCCAGAAAATTTTTCATATATTTCAATTTATTATTATTATTATTATTATTATTATTATTATTATTTTTATTCAGTGTAGTGACAGGCTACGGCTGGGCGGCATAGAGGTCAGATTTCGAGTCCCGGTGGGAGGCAATTTCTTTTTCTTCTCAACGTCTTCCAGACCAGTTCTAGGGCACACCCATCCCCATACCCAATGGGTAGCGGAGGCTCTTCGCCAGTGGATAAAGCGGCCGTAGCATGAAGCTGACCACTCATCTCAAACTAGTGCCGAGGTCAAGAATACGTGGATTTATACATCCACTCCCTCATACGTCTTCATGCTGTACTGCTTAATTAGTTAAGGACACGGACAAATAAAATTATTATCATTATCATCATTTGCTCTTCTAGTAAAAACTGTCGTTCTGCTGGATGAACTTCAGTTACTATTATTGATTGTAGGGATATTGACGTTTTTGGAACCAACACATTCCCTTTCATTCATATTTCACTAAGGCACTTTCCTCATTATTAAAATATCAATTGTATTCACTACGAATGTGCGCATATATTTTTCCTCATCGCTTAATATTTGGCAGGTTTGCACTAATTTAAATGTTACTGCCTGAATGATACAAGTTGCCATGTTTTATCTTTTGTTTGTATGTATATGCTTATTTTATTTCACCTTTTGCTCTTGCTTAATATATTATTGGCCTTAGGACTGCTGGGCAAGCACGTAAATAAATACATTTGGATAAAATTATCATTAGGTATGTTTTTACTTTGAGCGCTCTGTGGTCTAGTGGTCTGAGTTCCTAGCTACAGATCCATAGGTCCCGGATTCGATTATCGGCGTTACCAGATTTTCTGAGAAGTAGTGGATCTGGAACAGGGTCCACTCACCCTTGTGAAGACAACTGAGGAGCTACTTGAATGGAAAAGTAGCGGCTCCGGTCTAGAAAACCGAGTTTAACGTGAGGATCCGTTGCGATGACCACGCGACACCCTCTATCCGCAAACGTTGGCACCAACATCGCCGACAAGCGGCGGTCGTTCGGTCGGTAGTTCTTTATTTTTTTACTGCAGTGTTGAGTTATGCCGTTCCTGACGTTAAGAGTCAGCTTATGCTGTGACAACCAGTTTCCGCTGTTATCATTACTCTATCTGAGAACACGACGCTCCATCCTTCTACAGTCGCAGTCGAGTCTCATGGCAATAGCAATACATTCTCAATTCTTTCCCTTCTGTTAATATCCATCAAACTATAACAATAAACTAGACGCTAACAAGAAGGAAAATTGTACTCAGATTCAGAGTGTACCACGTACATACTGGTATTTTCCGACTATGTTTTCGCTTTAGTTAACTGTCGGTGGCCATAATGTTAGGTAAAGGCAAATATAAATACATTGCTGACACAGCTAATCCAGAGCATAGATATCACACTACATCGAGTCGTATATTCCTTTGTGTGGCACTACAGATATTAGAATTCGTAAATATTACCTAAATGCATAAGCTAAGGGGCCGCGCCATAGCTCAAGCGGTTAGTCGTTGGATTCCCACCGCGGCGGCCCGGGTTCGATCCTGGGTCTGGTCAAGTGGGATTTGTGGTGGACAAAGTGGCGCTGGGGCAAGTTTCCTCCGAGTACTTCGGTTTCCCCTGCCAATTTCCATTCCACCAATTGCTCCACAATCACCCTTACCTATCATCTGGGGCTGGTACAATAGGCCAGAAGTGGCCGCAGTACAAGGGACTTAGTCCCACCCCACTGGCAATAAAAAATGCATAAGCTGTGTTCTTTATTTCACTAAATATAAAAGTAGCAACTAATGATTCAAATTAAATCATAGACTTTAATCCGAGAGTCATGGCTGTCTTTCATATCACGGACTCACTATGTATGAAAATATTTTCATTTTTAATTTGAAGTCGTATTTCCGCTTCGGGACAAGTAAAATTTAGAGAAAATCTTGTCGTAGTTCCAGTCAATGGTCTCCAGCTTCTCACCGCGGAATCTCGGCTTACGTCCCAGGGAAATCCATATGGGATTTGTGGCGGACAATGTGGCTCTGATAGAAATTTCTCTTAGAGTGCTTTGGCTTTTCATATCAGTTACCATTTCACCAGTGTTCCATTCCGTCATCCCGGAATGTTGCGATAGTACTGCTTGCAACCTAAGTACAAAGGGATCCTGTCTAATCCAATCGCAACAATAGCAAGATATTCCTTTCACTATATTTTCAGTATCTGATACAATACAATTTCAGATTCTGCAGTGTTGGTATTACCGACTATGTCGCTGAGATGGCCTCAAGTGTCATGATGTATATCCCAGTTTTCAAGGAGGTGGTTCAGGCATTTAAGGGACATTCAGGTTATTACCTCAACAATCTGAGGTGCTACAGTGTTGGTATTACTGATGAGAGGGAATTATGAGGCGTGCCAACAAAATGTCCTCGGATTTATGAAATATGCGGCTGGGACGGCCTTAGGTGACATGATATCCATACGACATTGCATGACGATCGGTTTAGGCATTCAAGTAACCTTAAAGTCTTTTATGTCAGCAATTTAAGGGGCCTCAATGCTGATATTACTGACAGGTGGATTTATGGAGTATGTTGTTGAGATGGCCTCAGGTAGCCACATATATGTCAAGTTTCATAAAGATCGGTTCAGAAGCTGTTAAGGAACCCATATACAGACACACAAGCTGACAGCAAGCTGATCTTCTAAGCTTGCTTTTAGTTTCAAAATGAGAAAAGTAGACTAAAAGTTGCATGTAAAGAAACTAAAAAGTAAAGGTATCCCTGTAACAGGACGTGGAGGCCCATAGGATTGTGAGTTTTGAGGTTCCCACATTTTCTAGACAATCGCCTCATAGATGGCGGCAAGGCTGTCAGCCCTATGCTCTGTGAATATACCCGAGAATTCCCCACATTTTATAAGACCTAAATGTTCAGTACCATGTTCACAAGAGTCCTCCACTAGGTCCTATACTCAGGCAGCTCAATCTAGTCCATACCACACCATCCTATTTCTCTAAGATCCATTTTAATATTATCCACCAACCTACGTCTTGGTCTTCCTAGTAGTCTCTTTCCTTCTGGCTTTCCCACCAATATCCTATATCCATTCATCTTCTTCCCCATTCATGCTACATGTCCTGCCCATCTCATGCTCCTTGACATCATACTAATCATACTTGGCTAAGAGTACAAGTTATGAAACTCCCCATTATGCAATTTTCTTCAATTTCACTTCATCTCTCTTAGGTCAAAATATTCTCTTAAGTACCCTCAGTATATGTTCATTCCTTAACGCCACAGGCCAAGTTTCACACCCATACAGAATCACAGGCAAAATTATAGTTCTGCATATGCTAAGGTTCATTTAATATAGTAGAATATTGTCATGCGATATCAATGTTATTAACTTCATACAAAATCTTATCCAATATCCTTCTCTCAGACAAAGTCCATATATGAATAATTACTGGGGACCATCAGTGTGGGTTTTGACAGAACAGATCAACCACTGATCAGGTTTTTTACATTCATCAGATACTGGAGTACCATGGGAGTACCATGAGACAGTACATCAGCTATTCATAGACTTCAAGAAAGCCTATGACACAGTTAGGTGGGAAGTATTGTACAAAATTCTCATAGAGTTTTGGGTACACATGAAATGGGTTAGGCTGATTAAAATGTGTTTAAAGAAACGTATAGTAAAGTCCATATAGGTAAACATTTGTCTGATATTTTTCCTACGCAGAATGGTCTAAAACAAAGAGATGTTTTATCACCTCTGCTTTTCAACTTTGCTTTAGAATATGGCATTAGGAAGGCCCAGGAAAACCAGGTGGACTGAAATTAAACAGGACACATCAGCTGTTGGTCTATGCCAATGATGTGAATCTACTGGGTGATAGTATAGATACCATAAAGAAAACACATAAAATTAAATTGGCGCTAGTAAGAAGGTTGGTCTAGAAGTAACACAGAGAAAGCTACGTATATGTTGCTGTGTGGTCACCAGACTGCAGGGCAAAATCATGGCATAAAGATAGGTAACAGATGTTTTGAATGTTTTGAGAATGACTATAACAAATCAAAACCTGATTCAGGAGGAAATAAGAGGAGACTGAACTCAGGTAATGCTTGCTAGCATTCAGTCCAGAACTTTCTGTCTTCTCATCTCCTGTCTTAAAAAAAAATTAAAAACTACAAAAATATAATTATGTCTGTGGTTCTGTATGGGTGTGAAACTTGGTCTCCGACTTTAAGGGTGGAACATAGACTGAGGGTGTTTGAGAACAGTGTGTTGAAGAGAATATTTGGACCAAAGAGGGATGAAATGATGGGGTTTGGAGAAAACTGCATAATGAGGAGCTTCATAACTTGAGCTATCCTCCAAGTATTATTAGAATGAAGAAGTAAAGAGAATGAGATGGGCAGGACATGTAGCACGAATGGGGAGAAGAGGAATGAGTATAGGCTATTGGTGGAAAAGCCGGATGGAAAGAGACCAATAGGAAGACCAAGATGTAGGTGGGTAAATAATATTAAAATGGATCTTAGAGAAATAGGATGGGATGGTATGGATTGGATTCATTGGGCTCTGGATGGGGACCGGTGAAGGGCTCTTGTAAACACGGTAATGAGCCTTCGTGTTCCATAAAGTGCTGGGAAGTTCTTGAGTAGCTGCACAATTGGCAGCTTCTCAAGAATGGCTCAGTTCCATGAATTTGTGATTATTATTATTATTATTATTATTGGTAAGAACATACTACTTAATGTAATTGTCCAGTTTATGTGATGGTCAATTGATGTTTTGTGTATGGTTAGGGTTCTGTGAAATTCCTCACTTTCTTCTCACAATTTTAGATTCTCCCCCTGATACACACAGCAAGTGGCTTGGGTCAAGCTCGAAGCCAGCTGCCCATTCATAAATCAGCCAATTTAATGCGTGACACAAGGCCGAGTTCTTTAGAAATTCTAAACTTGACAGGGGAAGTCATAATTTTAGCAGCGTCGTTTCCTGCTACCCCAAAATCTCAGTTTGACAGCCACGCAGCAGGTGGCAAAGTTCACCCCTAAACTTTACACTCGTGGATATTCGATTTTCTAATTGGAGGAGAAAGATAAGCAACCTCCCAGTCTGCCCAGTCCAGCCAATCATCATCTGAAGTGGGAGGTCCTTTGCCCGAATTTTGGGTAACCAGGGCAAATATTTACCATTCAGAGGGTGCTTGGCAAGGACTCTCTGAAATTTACATTCACCGGAGGTACGTGTGTTCTGATCCCCGTAAATAGAGCCTGTGGTGACTATTAACGTGTGTATCTTAGTAAACATTAAGGAAGCTACATCCACTAATCTGCGAAGTGTGTCACTACGGTGCAGTTACCATTTATATAGTGCTGACTGAATAAAAACTTAAACAGTTAATTGGTGTTGAGTGTGACTTTCCTGAGCCTAATGCCCTACTAATCACCCAAGTCGTGGCCAGTCAACACGGCCTGAGAGGAGTCGAATTTCTCTACCGGATCTAGTAGAACCAAAGAACGGTTACATTAAGTATGCCTGCAGATTTTTTCTGCAATATGCCTGTCGAACATAGCTTCAAAATTTGTAATTTTGACTGTTGAACAATATTTTATGCAGAATTTTGACATGTGTTTATGGTATGTTATATATATAGTATGATATGGGAAGGTCGCGGGTTCAAGTCCCGATGAGGTCACTGGATTTTTTTCAGTTGACCTAATCTTTCCAGCCACACTATGGCCCTGGGGTCGACTCAAGCCTCTAACAGAAATGCGTACCAGGAATTAATTAAATAATTTTCTTGGGAAGTGAAGCCTACGTGTATGGCTGACAACCTTGCCGTCATCTTTGAGCCGATTATCTAAATAATGTGGGACCCTCAACGTCTCACAACCCTATGGGCCTTCACGGCCAGGTACAGGGATAGCTTTACTTTTAATTTTATGATATGATATATGACATCACATTACATGACATGATATGATATACTATTACATTTCATGTTCCTAGTTCCAGTGGTTCATTAATTATAGTAATCTAATCAAAGACCAAGTAGGATACAGATTCTCTGTTTCAGCCATTTTGTTATGTTATATTCTACAACAGAAACACCCACTCAAAAGTTTCGTGATTTCCGAAAATCTTCGAATTACCACACACAGGACCCTATATTAAGTGTAACTAGTGTGGTTACGACCACATAAGTTTGGGTGTCCTCCACATAGTTACTGCAGAGTCCAGAGTTAACAAGTACAAGGCTGAGTGAACTTGGATGTAAAAACGTTCGCACTGAGCTAAATTACAATCAATCAATTGATTCAAGAGTTTAAAGGAAGGCACACACAGACAGCATGGTAATTTAATTTTCTTCAGACTGAAAATGTTTCTATCAAAGCCTACAGAACATAAGATAAATGTTTCAGAACCTATACATATAGCTAAACAACTACCAATTTTTAAATGTTTGATGAACTTTGTTCCAGAGTAAAAACTCTTTGAATGGAAACTCTAAAATACGTGTACATAACGCAGAGAAAAAGAATGATCAGTTCAGAATTAAAAAAAAACTATGCATAAAAATAGTTATCTTAATATATTCACTTACTTTTTCTTACACTGCAAGATAATCCATGGAACTCCGTATTCTAGTGTTTATCAAAGCACTGTTGCTTTAGTTTGACACTGCTGGTAACTAATGGCACTGAGGACAACACACCCAATAGTTTATGAATTGTTGCAGATTAGGAACATTGTAATTGATACTTTACTTTAAAGATCTTTCGTATAATTCTAAAAGCTAGAAAATATAGTCAGTTTTCACTTTGAACACGAATATAACAGTACTAATACATATGCAACAGTTCATGCTTAGGCACAAAAGATCACTGTGATCGCGGGGCGAGGGCCAAGAAGGCCCACTCCGTATACATTCATTCAACGGTTCATGTATTAGTTTTCGCGGTCGTTACTATCGTACTTTCGAGCTTCGAGCACAAATACGAATAAATCTATCGAGTACAACGAGTATCGAGTGATCGCTGTAAATGATGTGAAATGTCGAGACATCTTTCAGTGAAATAGGTGAACTATATGCCAAACCAATGTGACCAACATTAAGAACATATTAAGAATATGAAATTTGTAATGTGTTTATTATTGTATATGTCCTTACGTTATGCAGAACTATGTAATAAATTCAAGAAGTGTTTGAAATATTCAGATTATACGTTTATTTGTTTCAGAATTTAACGGAGAGTTTATATCATGTTTGGGTTAATAACGTTTACCGCTCTGTAGCCAAATTTTCGGCGTTATCATTTTCTACTGTATATTTGAACACGTGTTTGTTCCGCGTAGGTTATAGTAGTAATATAAGAGGGTGTTCTGTGGTGTAAAGTATGGATGGTATGTTGAGTTTGTTTGAAACAGTTGCTCACTCCAACTGTGATGAGGTACTTATGCAGACATTTTTGAAAACATGCACAGAACATCAGGCATTTGTAAATAAGGTAACTTCACTCCTCAATACGTCTTTATATATTTTGATTCAGCACAAGTACAATACTGTCTTTACCCTTATCAGGTGTAATTTTGAATATGGATGTTATTTATACAATTCTTCAAAGGTACCGTAATACAATGATATGTGCACTTGTATGTCCTCAGAAATATAGCAGCAGTTACAGTTTAATTTAATTTCAGTGCCTAAGGATTTTAGTGTAATACAAGAACATATACAGAGTTTCATTTTGGGATAATAAAATTCACCGGCAATTACAGTACTGTAAAATGTACTGCATTTCTGAGCAGGAACATTTTAAATGCACTTCTTATTCTGAAGGTATTCCTGATCAGGATTGGCCTACCAGCTATGCTCAGATACTATGAATAATACCTGCAATTCCATTTTTCAGGCTCCTGTCATCTTACAGTCAGTAGTTGCAAATATCAATGGCAAATTAAATTCCACAGCTACCAGGTAAACATTTTATGTCTTGCATGCATCTTGTATTTTCATAAGAGTGTGTATGCTAAAGGATTTTTTCAAGAAACAACTGTGTAATATTGTGACCACTTAGAACCATTGTGGAATTTAAGCTCCCTAAATATAACTTGGTTAGGAACAGATTTTTAAGTGTTAAAAAATTAGGAAATTTTTTTTTGCCTTAAAAAGTAAAAAGTATGCTCTAGAAAGTCAAAAGTATTTTATAAAGATATATTGTCACGTGTTGGGTGTATAACATGACAAATAACTTCACGCCTTATTGGATATAGCGAATTTTATTCCACACTCGCTCATACAATCACAAAGTTTACAGTCTCACAACTACTGTTATCTGCAGTATTACAAATACCAGACTGCATACTCTTCCCTGGCCAACTCGTAACTAACTTGAATAGTCTTCACTGCTCCTTATTTAGCCCCGTTCCGGACAATGCAGAAAACAGCCACGTACTAGGCACCACTGTTGTCTGGCGCCATGTTGCTAGCAATGCTGTCAGGAGTTGTTTACGGCTGCATAGCAACCGCGGCATCCCTTGGTCACGTCACCGCTGGCGGGGTAAGGGAAGGAGTGTTGACTTGCCCATTACCCTAGTAAAGACAGCGCTCCGATGGTGATATGTCACCGCTGCCGGGGGGAGGGGTGTCATGCATAGCGCAGCACGTCACAATATGCTTAATTACATAAAGTGCTCACCAAAAGTCATCAGTATCTGAAACAGAAAATGAAGCACTGTTTCAGTGAGCCAGAGAAGTCATCTTTAAGATGTGTATGATAAGTGTATGTTGGTTATCGAAGAAGACTCATTTTCATTAAGAAAATGTAGTTCCACATCACATGATACCAGACTTTCATACTTGTAACACAATGTCACTAACACTCAAGACTTTCAAGTCTTCGGAATCAACGTGGTTGTCCTCCTCAAATTCATGTTAAATCTTACTACAGCTTAAAACCCTTTATTCTCACTGAAACATGGGCAGAATTTTTGTTTTGCTGCAACAGCTTCTAAGCCATTGATTTGGTTAAGTTTATCTTGACTTTTGTGAATTTCTTTCATTGTTTCTGGCAACAAATTTGTGGTCTTTTTTCCTTTGTTATAAACTGACAGAAAACTGAAATTTGCATGAATGTAGACCATGTCAGGAGTCTTTAAGAATTTTATGCGTGTTTGGATAAAGCACGTGAGTTGTTCTGTAGACACTGTAGAAAACCTGTGCTACACATGTAGCATGTATTTTTTAGGGTAGTTCACTGAAAGCCCTGCTGCTGTTTTCATGTACAATATGACATCTGGAAATAGCAGCAACACATTAAGTTTCACATAATCTTCATAGCTTTATTGCGTGCATCCTCTTGTGCATTATGATGTGTTTTTTTTTTTTTTTGGCTGTCAACACAACAAAGTTATCAAAAATTAAACCACTCTAATATCACTGTGTTACATTAGTTTTTATTAGTGACTGCTTCATGTTTTGGTCCATATTTGGATCATCATCGGGCAGTGTTCTTGAATAATTCATTCATTGCTGAATTATCATAATATGGATTCATATTAGTGTTACCTGTTAAAATCATTATGATACATGTAATGTTGGCTAAAGTTTGTTATTATTATTATATTTTTGTCCTTTTGTTACAGAGCTAGTTTCCATGTTTCTTGTGTATTGTAGATGATGGCATCTCCCAGAATTCATTATGTTTTACATATGTCATTATAATAAATTTATTTAGGTACTGCTTATATGCTCTTCTCAGAAACAAAGCAGTTGGATTGAGCCCTTCGAGAAAACTGTGCCTGAAAGTAATATTGCGAGCTTTTTATGCTGCTTATGTTATACGTGAAAGTTACATCTTTCTGTTACAGGTATGATGGCCTGCTTTTGCTAAAAACATTCTTGCCACAATGTCCAGTAGAAATATTTGGAAAGAATGTGATTTCCTGGATGCAGCAATGCATAAAAAGTGTAGATGGAAAACAAAATAAACATGCATTGGCCAGTACTTCATATCAAGTTCTTAGTAAGAAAACTATATAAACTTTTTAATATTCTTGTCTCAGCAGAAATTATTGTACATGAACTTCTGTGAAATTGTTACCTTCTCATGATGAAAGTCTATAGCACACTGTACTAATACAGTAACTGCTATAGGAGCTGCTATTTCTGGTGATCATTTCATTTTCTGTTTTTCTTTCAGAAACTCTGTTGCAAATGTCACAGCAAATGCCAGAACTGAAGAGAACTGTGAGTGGATTTGTGGTGCCAAAGATAATTGATACTTTCCAACGGATTGCTCCTGTAGAGGTATTCATGGAGTTTCATTAGTTTCTTACTGTACATTAGCAACAACTCGAGTCTGGAGTGTTACAAAGCATAGTCATATGGAGTATCTCCTTCATTCATGGTCTATGGTGACAGAAGGCATCATTATCCATTATGTTTGCTGGCATGTTAGCATATTTGTTGTTCTTGGAATGCATTAGAAGTAAGATTGAATGCCATAATAAATAAACAACTTTAGTCATGTGTTTGTAGTAGGAGGGGTTCTGAGGGAGAAAGGTAGACCACCCTCAGAAGGTTTGAAAACTAGCAATTGTATTATGTTTAAATACAGCAGGCATGTCCAACGCGTCGATTGCAATTGACCGGTTGATCGCGGGATGATTTTTGGTCGATCTCATAGGCCTATAAGGAAATTATACATGAAAAGTATGTAAATTCACTTGTAATATAATATGATTATATTCAGATTCTGAAGGGAAAATATGTATTAAAGTAGTCTGTACTTTCAATGTATGTTGCTTTTACAACAAATGTATTGTTTTATTTTTACCAATATTTTTGCTTAAAGCGAGGTACAACGATAGGAGGGGGTGGTAGATCACTGGCAGTTTTGACACTAAAAAGTCAGTCACAACATGTTTGAAGTTGGACATGCCTGAAATGTAGTAATAAATACAAAACAATTTACAAGTGAACAGTTCAATCTGCTGGGATGTAGGCTGTGTTGTCAACGAACGTTTTAGAGGAACATGTTGCCTCCATCTTCAGGTTTGAAATGTAAGCTTAGCTTCAACTACATGACATTATATCCCAGAAGATAGAACTCTTCACATCCTACAGTTTACACATATTTCAGAGGGCTGAAATAGTTACTGAATCTGAGTTCGTTCTGGAAAGCGATTCTTATGAAAAAGTCTCCTCTGACAGTGAAAATGACCTTAATTTTAACAGTAATTCAAATGGAAACCAAGGAAAAATTTAGTTAAGTTACAGCTACTTGACAGTAACAATGGAAGCTCACAACTTCCTTGTCTAGCCAGATTTTACAGTCCATCTGAACATTTAGCTGTGACACAAAGTAATAATAAGAGTGAGTTATTGTCAAGCAGTACATTTTCAGGAAAGATTTGCAAACTGCATAACCTGACTAAATATGCTTCTGAAAAAGTGTGAAAAATGCAACACAGATGATGACATCTATACAAGCAACAGGAAGAAGTCTTGTCTGTGATAGTAGAAGGAGTAAACTATAAACTTTACAGGGACAATTTTTTTTCCTCTCCAGATTAATTTGATGACATATGTAGCATTTAGATCTCCTGTTCCCAAATGATAAACAAACTTGCTCTCTTAGTCTGTCTTGGGGAGATCATTATTTTTAATATATGGCTTTTTTACAGGTGTCATTGTCAATGCTTGAATGTTTAGGAGTGCTGATGTATAATTATGGTCCATCATGTGGACAGCATAAGGTAAAGTAATAGAAATCAGCTTCATGGAATAGAGTTCTTCTTGAGAGAGATTCATATTTGCTCAGCTAGTCAAAAGATTTCCTGCATTTTATGAAATTTAGATGGTCATTACTGTGTTCACATGAGTGTTCACACTGAACAGTGTCTTGGGCCAGTTGAATTCATTCTGCACCCTCAGATCTTACTTATTTCCTTAAAATATTTCTTAATATTATTCTCCTACATGCATCTGTAGTTGTATTACAATTTGTTATTTATATTAAAGGTGCAGTCATACCTTGACATTCAACTTCTTTGTTCTGATTCTGAATTTCAGACTTAAGCCAAAATTTACTAATGATCCCCCCCTTGTAACTGGTCCATCACATTCTGTTTTCAGGTCAGCTGAGTCAGCATGGGGACAGAGTGTCAGTTGACACCCATCAGTTGCTTGCATTGCATTTGTTATGCCTCTCTAGAGGCCCTTCAGTGATTTTGGTTGTTTGTAGAATATTTTGTGACTTCAGTGTGGTATATTCCTTTCATTCGTTGTTAATAATGGCAGAAAAAGGGAAAATGGTCTTTGTGATGTAGCCGATACTAAACAACATAGTATCTACGTTGGAAGTGAAGCATGGTGTGATTAAATCCCATGAAAAGAGTGATGAACCTAAAACAATTAATCATGCTCTCAGTCTTCAGCAGTTGGCTATTTTAAGCATTTTGAAGGGCAAAGGAAAGATCATCGAACGTCTTAAGGTGCAGCTTTCTATGAACTGCACTATTATAATGAAGAAATGCGGTTCATATGTGTTCGAAGTTGAGAAACCCATCAAGGTTGACGGGACTTGACACCATGTGTCGCTAAGGCAAGCTCTGAAGGCCCTGAAGCTTTGTGAACATCTGAAGCAACAACATCTAGAAGGGGCAGTTGCTCAGATATTTATAATGTACAGTGGTTTGATTTGGTTCATCCTGGTCAGTCACACTAGCAATATTATAAAGGTTAATTAACACCGTCCAGTGTGACTGATAAAATGTTTTTTTTTTCTTTTTAATCTTTTATCCTTGAGATGTTTCGGTCTTATAGACCATCTTCAGAAGGATAGCAATACAATTAGAAACCACTATTACATTGTGTTTTGTGAATATTAATATATACATACAATGTTATCATAATACAATGAATACAAAATATAATATTTTAGCAACTACAGTGGCGTGTACTAACACGTTAAAATATTTATAATTTACAATTAGTATGTTTAAAAAGATCTTGTTAATTTTTTGAACCAAATTGGTTCGTGTCCTTTTTATTTCTTCTCTTTGACGCTTGACTTCCTTCAGTGCTATGGTTGGCTTTTTGATGATGCCCATATTTAGAATACAGGCCAGGAATCCTTTCATCTCGTGCATGGTAATTCTGGTCCATTTCTTTAGTGGAGTGGAAACATTACCCACTTTACTGCTAATCACTTGCTGCACATATCTGCTGGATTATGTGACCATGAAGGTAAGAAACAAGTCTGTCAAGAAGAGATGGAAGTAATCAGGAGGAGGCATATGCTTAGGTGCAAACAATTCTTTGAATTGGAAAGGAAGAGGGAGAGGTTGCTCAGATAACAGAATTTACTTGTAGTCTTCATTATCCATTTCATCCGCTTCACTTTCAGTCACTGGGTGAGCAGCTGGGGGTGTGGCATGTGGGGTATCTTCTTCAGTTGTGTCATCAGTGTCACTTTCCAGAATAAAGTCACAGTCACGGTCAACTGTATCTAAACATTCCAGCATGTCAAAAGTCATCAAACCAAGAGCTTGAACCTGCCATTGTCTAGTTAAAAATTGGAAATAATTAACAATATATACTGTAAACTCTGAAAAATGCAATGAAAATGTGATAAATAATATATAACTTTATTGTGAAAACAAAATACCATCACTAAACTATTATATATTCACAGTAAAACAACTAAAAACACTGACCAAGAAAGCATTGAACCACCAAGTAAACATGTGAGCTCAGCATATTTCATTTGTTTCAAAAAATATTTTTTTTAAGCAAAGGGATGCCATATGGGTGCAAAACTGTGAAATAGACCTTGGAGATTTTTTCTGTTTTTTAAAAAATAAATGTCTATACAAAAGTGTCATGCTGAGTGTATAAGAGTTAGAAAGGAGTACTGATCAGTGGTCAGTTCTGCAGACAGCTGTTGTATCAGGTAATAACAATATTAAATATGATTATTTCATTGCAGAATATGCTGGAGAAGTGTGTGCTGCAGTATGTAGATAGTAGTGATGTTAATGTAATTAAGAGAGTTGCTCACTGTGTGGCATTCCTTCCTCTCCTTGGTGGTGGTGGTTCGCTGGGAGCCAATCATGTGTCACAATGGAAGGAAGAACATCAGAAAGTGTGTGCAACACTTCATTATATTCTGGATGAGCTGTTTGATGGTGTCAGAGAAATACAGGTATGATTAACATATTTTTAGAAAATTGAAATGTACCCTTCCATTTCAGAAATAAGTCTGTAATTATTTTTTTTTATTGCTAGTGGGGTGGGACTATGTCCCTTGTACTGTGGCCACTTCTGGCCTATTGTACCAGCCCCAGATGATAGGTGAGGGTGATTGTGGAGCAATAGGTGGAATGAAGAGTGGCAGGGGAAACCGAAGTACTCTGAGAAAACCTGCCCCAGTGCCACTTTGTCCACCACAAATCCCACTTGATCGAACCCGGGCCACTGCAGTGGGAAGCCAGCGACTAACCGTTTGAGCTATGATGCAGTCAATATAGTCTTTAATTAACATCTATACTGCTGTTTGTGTTTTTTCAGAACTCCCACAGCTCTGTGACATCAGATCGGATGTTGTCTCTTCCACCCACCTCAGCGACTGTACCACTGCCAAGAGTTTATCAGCTGATGAATAGATTTATGAATGTTTCAAAATTCCTGCAAGCAATGCTTCTGTAAGTAGCTGCTATAGAGAATTGGACAAATAAATATAACTTGTAATATATGAGGTCCAACCCAGAAATTTTGAGACAGCAGAGAAAAGTAAAAAATAGTATAAATAACTCCTGATTTTGCCCTCTGTTTCTCATTACTTCCCTCTACCTTCTGTTGGTTCACTCAGAGCCGTCGCTTCTCCCATTCCCTCTGCCAATGGAAAATGGCCCCTTAAAGGATTAGTTGTCTTTACAGTGTTTGCCTTACTCTTCCTAGTTCAACCCAGAGTCTGGTCATGACTCTCTCTCTATCCCAATATTGGTAGCATTTTTTCCACACCCAGCTTACTCTTCTAACCTGAAGGTGGATGCAGCAGGTTCCTCTGGAACATTTGTCTCACTCTACCAAACTGCTTAGCCCTGCATCCAAAATCATAATCTTGAGATTTACAAGTGCAAGAAATAAAAATTGGACTCAACAGAATTTGATCATATGACCATTTGTATAAGAGTCCATCACAATAACCCATGAGCTAAATTGAATTTTATTGTTGGGTTATAAATTTACACCAATCTAAACAAAACATAAATGACACTAGATTGCCCCCCCTCCAAACAGGAAAACAGCCTTTATGAGTTCTGCTTATAACTCCTTGTCTTATTTTATATCCTCCACATTTTGCAACCAAATTTCAAGACCTTTGTAGATGTTTCATTTTACAGTGAAGGGTTGCATCCTTATACTCAACCCTGAATATTTGCTGGTATCCCCCGTATTGGATGACATGCTATAGTGACACAGTAACCACTTGACAGGGACTGAACATGTAGCTTGGATGGAAGAGACAGGGTATTCATAAGTGGGTAAATCTCTTGCAAAATGGCCACATGCGAAACTGAAATAAGATTGAATGGTTTTACCTGTCTTAAGATAGGTTCAAATTATGGGCTGTAGTGAACACAATAATGTACCTTCAAGTTCCATAAAAGGTGTGGAATTTCTTGATCTCAGTTCCTCCAGAAGGATTCTGCTGCATGAAATTTGTGGACCAAAGGCAATATCTTCACAGTGAATTGTTTTCTGTACATTGTATAATGCTGAATATTCTGTCTATTCAGAATAAGATGATTTTTTTATTTTAAGAAGCAACATTCACAAATGGGATTATAATTCCTTTTTATGAACTATATTGTGGCGTGTCACCAAGAAGCCAGGCCACAAGACGTCCACTGATAGGCAACGGCTGTGATAAGAATGTATACTTCAGTGCAAACGCAATGCCAGCAGACCATTGCATAGGGAACACCCAAACAACAAATGTGTTTCCCAGGAAATGAAAGGATATCCATGGAGACGAATACTACCAGCGGATAAAACGGAACCCTTGAACACAATGTTCACTATTCAGTCTGAGTGCACCATCAGTTGCAATGTGACTTTGACTTTGACTTGACCAGTCAGTTTCAGTTTTAGTGTAGCTCCGACTAGAGCAGACGCAAGCTCGCATCCAACAAATGACAGAAGACACTTCACCAAGATCAGCATTTTAAGTAATTGTGACAGTGAAGTTGTGAATAATTATACTTGCGAGTGTGAAAGAGATTGTCCAATAAACATCTTAATCAAATCTGAGACCCGCGTGAATTTACTTGTCACGTTACATAGGCAACACGCTACAATATGTTTTGTTCAAATTATGAGTACATTGCATACACACATGCCAAGTGGTATTTTTGTGTAACACATCAGCCAAACTGATTAAGATTTTATATGCACATAGTTATGTTATACACATCTTACACGAGTTTGTTGGAGTCCATGAAGCTCTTTGTGTTTGTCATTGTTTGTCATTATTTTGCGCCATGTAGTATGTTAGTTTTGGCTGAAGAAGCATGGCAGAACTAGATTTTTGCTTTAAATAAAAATTTATTCTGTTATGGTCAGATAATATGGACTATGTACAAAAGAATGTTATGTAACCTCAAAGACAAACTAACCCCTTGTGTACTAGTAACAAATCTGACTCCTGTTACATTGAACCTCAAGAGCTACTCAGAGGTCAGGATATCTGATCTTTTGCAGGTAATCTCTCCTTTTTTGCTATTAAGTACCATTCCATTGTCAGATAAGTTGCCTTTCAGAGGAGGGCTTTAGGTTGTTTACCATAGGCAAAGAATGTGTTGATCATGAAGACAAGGTCCTTACATGAACCATATTACAAAACTAAGACTTTATAGAAACATACAAATGCCACTGACATTGTATAAACATTATTAATATAACACTGTAACAAGATGTTATTTCCACATTGTAAAGGATACTAATTATGATGAAAAATTCATTGCATCTTTACCTCTCAGACTAACTAATTTAAATACCATTCCGTATTTTACACTTTGGTTCACCAAACATAACAGGAAACATCTAATTTTCCTATGTTCTGTTTTGTTAGGCATGGTAGAGTATTAGAAGCTAAGATAAATTTGTATTCCATAATATCTCATTTTTCTTTCTGAAATATAGTTTTACAAAAATATGTCTCCTTTTCTGCAGCTCAGAATTTCCTGTGGAAAAGACAGTACTACCAGGTGAAATATTAGGGATCGTTTGCCGTGGACTTGCAGTCACTAGCCATACAATGGGAAAGAAAGTGTCAGCTGATCTGCTTATGGTTGGTGCCATGTTGCCACAGATTCATATTGCACTGCTGAAGGTGCTGGATTCATTGACTACATGGTCAGTATTTGTAATGAATGTTCACAGTGGCTGGATGAACAGACTGATATTTGGGTAATGATTTTTAAGCTGCACAGTAATTATGGTTTGTGATTCTGGAAGCCAGGAAAGATCACATACCAGTATATACAAGTTTTATAGATCAAGTAATATTCTGACATAACCCATAAAATTTCTATAGAAAAAAATTGTGGTAATATTTAGGATCTTCTGAATCTTCATTCAGCATAACTTGATTGGTTTTGTTAAAATTACAGGCACTGGCAGCCAGCAGTACATTATGGGACTCTACAGCTAATCATGTTAAGATTTTTTATGAAGAGGTTGAAAGTGTATCATTGAGATTTTGCTAACTGTAGGTGAGAGACTGGTAAATCAGCCATATTGAACTGTACCTAGAAGTGGGTAGAGACAGACTACTTAATTTTAGAGCACTTTTTTTTTTAATGTAGCTATTTCCAGTGCCTTTAGGAGCCATAACTTTTGTATATGTTGACTTTTGTTCCCACCAGTGATATAAAATACATTGTAATAATTTCATTTATAATGTGCATTAGTCATTCTTGGGATTTTCTATGGATCTGGAGCATCTTCTTAATTTTGAAAAGGTATGAGTTGTTGGCTCATCCCATATATGAATATGGTACTGTAGCTTAAGTTTCATATTCCATCACATACCTTGGATCATAGCACTAAAATGTGTTACTCTTGGTTGTATTACTTAGCTGTGGAAACAACTTGCTGCCATATGCTCCCATTATCTGCAAGTTGGTGCTCCAGACTCTGAAGTGGACTTCTGCTGAGAAGTGGCCATATGGTATTGAAAAGCCATATGGGTAAGTCAGCTTATGTGTTTCTACATTTTAATTATTACTGGTTTTTGTCTTCTCCATTTTAAAAAAATGTGTGAAACTGTAACAGTGCTCTGCCAGCCAGCATCATAATTAGCATATCATTCTTAATATGTGGAATACTATTCAGTTATTCAGTATAGAGGGGGTGGGTTTCCCCATGCACCGCGACTAATAGTCTGTTGTACGTCCCCTTTAATTTCTACTGTCTCCATACCCTACCGATACTGGTGCCCGCTATCTCCCCTTTCTGCCAGTGAGGTCGGCCCTCTACTGGCAGTGGTACCCGATAACTTCCCCATCTACTGGAGGCATTGGAAACTACTTGGGCGGGAAACATTTGCCTAATTTTGCTCAGAGGTCTCCTAGAGACATGAGGATCTTGTACGTGCCGTAAATCTACGACATGGGACCTACGGCTTAAAGTCCCTCCCGGAGGACTTGTTCCCTGAATTTTTCCGC
>NW_019718270.1:563615-613554 GCF_002891405.2 Cryptotermes secundus | reverse complement strand
GGGTTTGAACCCGTGTACCTTGAGTCATGAGGTGGGAACGTTACCCCTAGACTACGGAGGCCGCTTTGTGGAATACTAACTTATAGACGATGTTATCCCTGATATTGATTCCTTAACCCTAGTCAAGGTTTTGTTATCATATGAGTTATTTTCTTACGAATTATGAAGGATTCCATGGTGTGTTTGACAGACAGTTACGTGTGGCAGCTTGCAACACATTGATGCTGTGGCTTCAAACTTCAAACTGTGGTAGTTGTGTGGAACTCATATCTGAACAGCTAGTCTCAGGCTTGCTGCAGGATATCTGGTTTGAAAAAGAAGCAGTGGCTCTTAGTGTGAGTGTACCATATTCCACATTTCTTTGTCATTTATAGCAGTCTAACTCCTGCTGTAACATTATTTTCATTCCTTGTGCACTTCATGACCATGAAACCCTATTTAAATGGCCAAAACAGTAAAGCTACCTGGTGAGGTCAGTGAGACAGACCTGGTGGCCAACTCTTTGGCCTGTCTCAGTGCTCATGGTCAGGCTCATTGTTACTATGCAAGGAGTAAGTAATGTTACATTTGTGAGTAAGTTTTGAAACACCTATTATTATGTTTCTGGACATTATCAATTGTCCTGTTTTTATTTAAAACACACAGTGTTTCAGAGACTACTCAGTTGGGCCCAATCAATAGAGCTAGTCCCAATCTTCAGGGTCCAGAAGGAAGGAAGTCTGTTATCTTGCAGAAAAATTGTGAGAATTCAAATATAAACTGTAAAATGGGATACAGTTTCATAGATAGAACCAGAAAAATAAAGTGCAAATTGAGGAAAAATGTAAAGTTGCAGAAACATAAAATCCCTTAAAGTTTAACATTATTGTTATGGGCATTTGGCTAGAACCATGCAAAAAGTGCATACATTTACAAAAACATAATATCGAGGATCATAAATTTGAAATTTCACTGTAGTGTGATGCATTATGAATCATGAAAATTTGATAAATGGAAATATACAGGTTGATTCACAGTCCTATATCCAAATTTTGGGAGGTTGTTGAAGAGATAATTTGGACCAGAAGATGTAAGCAAACAGTTGTCTGATTCACTGGAATTTCAAGCTTTTAGTCTTTTCGTGTGTTGATGTGTTATGTGGTGTTCCTGTATGTGGTTGAGTGTGTTCATGTGGTAGAGCTGTATGTTTCAAAACAGAGCTCTTGCTACATTTATTTATGGCTCACGTTACTTCTGATGGCAAAATAGTGGTAATGAGATGAGATTCGCTTGGGGGGGGTGGTGTCCAACTGGGTTCATTCGGCACAGCGGCCACTGATTGGCCTATTGTAGCCCGCCCCAGGTAATTATGAAGATGGAGAGTTTGGTGGAATGAAGGTTGGCAGGGGAAACCGAAGTACTTGGAAAAAACCCGCCCCAGCGCCACTTTGTCCACCACAAATCCCAATTGACCAGATCCGGGATCGAACCCAGGCCACTGCTTGAGCTATGGCGTGACCATGAGATGAGACCCTTAGTGATGGAATGCTAGAACTGCATTAAGGGAAACAGGTTCATTCATGCCACAAAGACACATTGACCACAGTAGATGCAATGTGCAGAATGAAGAGGAAGTATTTATCACATGTTGTGCATGCTAATCCATGGACTAGCTCGCATCTGAACCTGTCTGTTTCTACTTATTGGAATGTATCAAAGAGAAAATTTGTTCTATGGAAATATAAGATCCTAATGACTTTATAGTTCATTCTGGTACTTGCAGCAGACATCAGGGGCCAATCTAGACAACTGCTTTATGTCAGGGAGACTAGCGAATGTTATTGTGAAATGCAAATTAGAATGCATAATTTTGGGCAGTTTTTGTGGCAAAGTGCATATCTGTGCAGGTCCCACTACGTAATCAGACACTCGTGTTAAACTGAAAAGAGGTGGTAACTTTAGAATCTTTCTCTTTTCTTTTGTTGTAATTGAAAGTAATAAATAAGAATGTTGAATGTAAATACTGCATGTGTGTATGAATGGACAGTTACTTCATTTTCTTAAAAATAGTGAAATGTCAATTCCACAAGGGTGATGCATCTCATGATACTTTACATACATGTTCTACTCCAGATTATCTCCTCATCAGCCTCATATAAAGTTCATTGAATCATTGTATACATTTTGAAAGGAAAACATAAGTTAGAGCTAAATCAGAGATTAAGCAGACACTGAATTATTCGAAAACTAATTTTCATTTCACTATGACCTCCTGAATGCAGATCACTAATTTGTGGTCCACACTTGATGTACACCATGTGTATAGAACTTTTATATAACAAAATAAAGGAAAGAATGGAAAAGTATCTCATTTTGAGCATTTTGTATTTAATTTAGGTTCAATACATCTCCAGTAAGAAAGAACAGAAACATAAGAGGAATACATCAGAACAACAGCAAGGTGTAGAGACCTCCAGAAAGTACATTCCAGATCAAAAATCTAATAGCAGGACATGTAGAGCGGCATTGCAAGTTCTACAGTGGATGCTTCATTCTGCAGCTGTGTTCATCAAACCCACTACCCACAGGGTAAGCTGAAATAAAAATAAATTTATCCCTCTGCTTATTAACACGTTTGCTCCCCCATCTGACCAGCGATCAGATAAGTGCAGATTACCATATCCAACTCAGGTCAGACAGCAACACATGCAAACAGATTCCTGTCTATCATAGTTTACAAGTTTCTGGATTTTACTGGTCAGTGAATGCATTAAAAGTACTCTGACATTTAAATTGTCCACCGAGAGGCTGGTAGTGAACATGTTAAGAACCATGTCATAAAGAAATTTCAGAGCCTCTGCACTAAATGGAGGTAAGTGGTCAGCTTGAATACCTCAGCTGCAGTACCCTGGGGAAGAAGTGCCCAGTACCCATTGGATAGGAGCCTGGGTGGGTCACAGAACCAGTCTGGATATAGCAATGAAAGAAAATTTTTTGGCTTTGCCAGAAATTGAACCATGGTTCTCTGGTTGTCCAGCCCATAGCCTAGTCATATACTGAGTGAACCATTGGGTGCAAAAAGAAGGTGATCCATTATATTCTGTGGGGCTCTTAATGTGTAGTCTTTGTCATTACTCCTATGACAACCCACTTCTTCGGAACAGTTTGTTGGCCCTGAAAAGGACCGTGGCTGCTGAGATGCTTGACCGGTGAGGTAGCGCGGTGCGCGCCAGCAAGGCGAAAGGCTAGTTGCGGTGAGTGGACTGGCCGCACTGCGGCCGTGGCTGGAGGTTGCTTGGTTGCCGCGCGGCGGCGTGAGTTGAAGGTTGCTTGATCGCAGCGCGGTGTCTGCTGGTGAAAGGCTAGTCGTTGGGCATGGTCGTAGGAGTCATGAGGCAGTGGCTACACCAGATGCCCAGTGGGTCGGACAGTAACACAACCACCGGCGAGTCCAGGCGCAGTGCCCCAGTGAGTCGGGTGTGAGAGCGCCGGAGGGCCGAGGCAGTCGTGCCTGGCGTAGCCTGCCGATGCCTCCGAAGACCGAGCGCTGGCGACGAAGCCTGCTGGCTGGTGTTGCTTGATCGTAGACTGAAGTCAACTGCGGAACTGAATGAACTGAATAACTCGGCGTTGGAGCCGCCCCTTTTTATACACTGCTCGGTGGGGCGGAGCAAAACTCGAAATTGAGGAGGAAGAATTGATTGGTTAGCATGCGTGATGGTGAAAAGTGATGTGAAGAGCGAGCGTTGCAGAAATGCGTGATAATGTGGGATGTTCCCACAGTTCTTTTGCATAACAAACACAGTAAAATACCATTACATTTTAATTTCAGGAAACTGGGAAAATCTAATCATTAAAATAAAAATTCACAAAAGTGAAAATAGGTGAAAATTCATATATGTCAAATCCTGTTGTGATAGCATAATCCTCCAAGTACTATTTTTATTGTTTGCATCCTGTTGCGTGAATATAACTAATAATATTAATTTTACTAATTCAGCCATTAGTGCAACAAATGTTTTTTAATTTAAACAATACTACATGTTTCAACCCTTAATGGGTCATCTTCAGGTGCTCTTAGTTACAGGATTAATTAACACTAACATAAAGGAGAGCGTATAAAACTTACAGCAAAATAAAACACCATATAAAAATAAAAGAACAACCGACATATAGAGTATAAGCGGTGTGTGTCAAGTGAAGTGTAAGGATTGCCCCCTCCGATATGTAGGACAAACAGGACGCACATTTACAATGATGTTAACGAACACAAAGAAATTCGAGCAAATGGACAAAGTCCAAAATTTTCCCAGCACATACTAGATACTGCACACAACTACGATACCTTGGACCAAACCCCCCTGATGCCTCTTCCCTCTTCTCCCCCTATCCAGGACAGTAAGCTACATATTTTGAAGCACAACAACCTGCAGGGGTATAGACTATGCAGCAAAAGTATGCTACATAAACTAGACTGAATACAGGAACATAACATTAACTGTAAGTAATTTAAAAAAGCACTATAATAATGGAATTAATGTCTGATATGCCATTGCAAAGTTTAAAATATATTATTAGAATACATAAAATCATTATAGATTGGCATGCAGCTATACCGAAGAAGAAATAAGGTCAATTGGCTCCCAAGAAAGAGAACATAATAACAGCAACATAATGAATTAAAGCAACGAATAATAGAAGAGTTCTGGAATAGGCTAACATGATAAGCTGATCTACCACAGCACAATGACACAAAGCCGATTCCAGCTCACAACATTTTTTACATTTTTAAACCAATATTAACTCAATTAAAAAAATGTTAATTTTATGCAAAAACTCATACCAAACCCCAATTTAATTCTGTATCCAATAAGTAGTATATAAGTAAACAATAAGAAATATACATACAATATAACCACTTTATGGCTTATGTATGTAAACTAGTAATATGGTAATTAATAATATCGTACAATGATAAGAAATATTCAAACCAGATCATGCATTACAATTCAGTAATTAATCCTGTAACTAAGAGCACCTGAAGATGACCCATTAAGGGTTGAAACATGCAATGCAGTTTAAATTAATAAACATTTGTTACATTGACAGCTGAATTAGTAAAAATAAAATTAATATTATTAGCTTCCAAGTACTCTAACTTGGAGTTCTTGCACTTCTAAAATAAAATAATTATTTAAACAATTCTGTATTTTTATTCAAAATAGCAATTTTTTATTTTGGTATTTGTTTCATTCATATAACATTAAACTTAACAAGAGATGAAGCTAAGTTTCCCAGTCCAAGTCCTTCATGATTCCATATTTAATTCAGGTTTTATGCATGCCTATTAATTACTCTGAGATTCAGTTTTGAGTTTGCCAACTACATCACTGACCACTGACAGGACAGTGTCATTAGGACAACATTTATTGCATGATGAGGCTTATATAATTTTATGTAAGTGCAAGAAAGGGTTAATGAACAGTAGTCTTATGCATCAGGTGTTGTCCTTACCCTGTTGTTTTGTAAATTCAAGACTGCTCACTTGAACAGTTATGAGACCTGTGTGATTATTATAAATATGGCGGTCATGATGATGATGGTGGCTGTGGAGTTGGTGTAGGGATAACAGTGGCAGTGGTACTGGTAATTCGAGTGATGGTGGTTATTATCAGGAGGAGGAGGAGGAGGAAATTGATACAAATGTATGTTTCTGGACATCCATCCTCATGTTTTTATCTGAAACACCATTATTCTTCTTTTTTTTTTATTTAAACATTTTAGAGACTGGGTTCTGTGTCTGTCTTCAGGTAACNTGTATGTTTCTGGACATCCATCCTCATGTTTTTATCTGAAACACCATTATTTTTTTTTATTTAAACATTTTAGAGACTGGGATCTGTGTCTGTCTTCACGTAACACCTCAGTTGGGCCCAATCAATAGAGCTAGTCCTTATCTCCAGACACCAGATAGGGTATACAAGCCAAGCATAGCACAAACCATCTGCGAGGGCTAAGACGAAACCTTAAAATATCAAAAGGTCCACACATATGAGGACTTCACCAGAGAACTTTCAGAAAACAAGTCATCACTGGAGAAAGAAATTCTCCATGTGGTACCAACACAAAAACACAGATTTTCTCTCTCAGTCTACACTAGACACAGTTGATACTTTACCAAGGTAAAGGTATGGGCCGTGCCATAGCTCAAACGGTTAGTCACTGGCTTCCCGGGTTCGATCCCAGGTCTGGTCAAGTGGGATTTGTGGTGGACAAAGTGGCACTGGGGCAGGTTTTCTCCGAGTACTTCAGTTTCCCCCTGCCAATCTTCATTCTACCAATTGCTCCACAATCACCTTCACCTATCATATGGGGCTGGTACAATAGGCCAGAAGTGGCCGCAGTACAAGGGACTTAGTCCCACCCCACTAGCAAAAATAAAAGAAGGTAAAGGTAAAGTTGTCCCTGTGCTTAACTAATTAGGCAGCACACCATGAAGGCCTATGGGGAAGTGGATGTATAGATCCACATTTTCTTGACCTTGGCACTTGTTGGAGGTGAGTGATCAGCTACAAGCCCCAGCTGCTTTACCCCTGGGGAAAGAGCCCCCAGTACACATTGTGTAGGAGGCTGGGTTGTCCCCAGATTCGGTCTGGATGATGTGGAAAAGAAAATTCTTTACTCTACCAGGACTCAAACTTTGACCCCTCGGTCGTCCAGCTTTTAGCCAGTCGCTATACCAACTGCTATCCCGGCTTCTATCAGGTTACCAATATATGCAGGGTGATTCACAAAGTTTTACCCTCACTTAGGGAGGGCATTCCTGAGGTAATTTGGAACAAAAAATATTAATATACTAAGGGTATCCAACTCATAATTAAAGAGATACAGTAATTTGAAAACTGGCAAAAAAAATTTTTTCTTCGAATTTCAGTCAAAACAAATTAGAAATACAATACAAACACATTTTAAATCATTAATGTTTTAGGAAAGAAGCATTCTAAAACCAATTTTTTTTTTCAATTTCTTAATTTTGCATTGTGCAACATTTTTCATCAATTTTATGTTACAAAATTACATTATTTTCAGCATCCCATTCTGTAAACATACCAGTGGTTGCATATCACACCCTTCTATCAATCTGTTTCCTTTAAACTGTAGTGCTTTAGAAGACGACTGGATTTACATAAGATTTTCAAAAATTTCTCCCTGCATGTCAACACAATGCATTGCACGTGTATGAACCACGCTCGTAGCATTTCGCAGTTCCACACGTTTGTTCCCTATTGTCATCGCCACGTCCAGAATACATTCAAGCAATGCTTCACATGTTTGTACCTTTACTTGGTACACAATGTCCTTCATCCAGCCCCAAATGTAATAAAATGAATGGCCCGATTAGTTGATCATACAAAACACCACACCAGACATCGACACTGAATTGGTGTTGAAAATTTGATTCTATCGTGGCACGGGGATTATTGTCTGCCCAAACATGTAAGTTGTGACTGTTGTTGACCCCGTCCCATGTAAACTGTGCCTCGTCGCAGAACATTATCAAGCGGTACAACTGCCGATTTCCATTTAACCAGTTGCAGAACTGCAGACAAAGAGCACGGTCTCTTGGTTGTAGGTGTTGTACTTGCTGTAAATTATAAGGATGCAGCCTGTTCTCATGAAAAGTCCTCCACACCATGGACTGAGAAACACCAAACCGCTGAGCTAGACGTCTTGTACTGGCACGCGGAATGCTCTCTGCAGCATCGAGAATGGTTTCTTCTTCGCACAATTCATGTTGAGGATTTCGTTCATATTGTTTACGAATGCTGGTGAGAGAACCAGTTTGTCTTAATGTGTTGAATGTACTGCTAATGGATTTTGGATTCGGAATCCTGCGAATAGGATAACGCCGGTGATATTCAGCAGCAGTGGCTCTCGTATTTCCATCACATACACCCAAAATAAACACCATATCGGCGTATTCCTCAGTGTAAAATGTGTACGGCATCTTAACTTCACCAAGTCACCAACACAACATCCTGTTCACTACTCGATCACTCTGCCTAGGATCGTGCAACATTCCAGCCCTTCCAGCCGGTCAGCTTATCTGCTGACACAGCTGACTGGAATGCAAGGTCGCCCAGGAGGGGAGCAGAGCACTGCATTCACATTGATGCATTTCAAAATTCTGTTGTTACTCCGTAACTATTGAAAATCGACCAAAAGTTTATAAAGAAATTTTGCATGAAATAACCCCAGGAATATGTACCATAAGCCAGGTTAAAACTTCGTGAATCACTCTGTATATATAGAAAGTAATGCACTTCAGACATTAATCAAATTAAAATTTTTTAAAATGTTACATGCTAATGTCTGACTACATCTTTGTTTTCAGCTTTTACAAGAAAAAACAGTAGGACTTTTATTTGACATCCAGAGAGCTAGTGGTGCCAGTGACCGTCCATTCCCATATGCTGACACTGCATGCCGCCTTGAACTCTATCGTTTGTTGCACACACTTGTCTTAGAGCCACATACAACTTGGCCACCTCCTACACAGTTTGCTTTACACATGCTGTCTGCAGGACGCAGTGATCCAAATCTAGAAGTGAGTATGTTTTACAGAAGTGCTGAAGATACAAACCTTTATGCTGACAAAAAAATACATTGAAGGCAGACTACAGGGGACAAGAATAACACAAGATGTGGACTATGTACTTTATACTAATCATAACTGAACTTGTTTACACCATTATTCATGTAAAATTTCCCTCTTTGCTTGTTCCTTTTTGCCTTTTCCTCCAAAGTCTGCATCTGGACCAAGAAGAAGAGAAATGTGAAAAATATGTAAAATCATATGAACTGTGTTAAGAGTGATTGAATTCTCATTACGGAGAGGGAGAGCAAGGGAAAGGACCAAACGAGAAAAAACTTGACATTGTTGTGGCATTACAGAGATTGTGTCATGCCACAACAATGGCAAGTCTTTTCTCCTTTGGTCCTTTCCCTTGCTCTCCCTCTCTNGGGATGTTATTTGGTCTGAGGTATATCCAAATCTGTTGGATGAATTTAATTTCTTTTTAGCTTGTACCATTTTCATTTAAGTTCAGTGTCAATAAAAGCCCTAAATAACAACACATTTGGTACAGGTCAGTCAACACAGGTGCTGAATTATTCATTTCATTGTGTTATTGTTGTGTTATGTAAATGGTTTAACTTGTGCTGAATAGTTTTTACTGTAATTTTATGTAGGTCTGCTACTTGAAATATGAAGAAAAGAGCTAGATGGAAAATCTGTGAGAACACATTCTCTTTGAATCTCCATTTAATTTTCCTTTTCTTGTTCTCTATACCTTCTTTTCTTATTTTAATTTCTTTTAATCTCTGAATGTAAAGTTGTTAAATCTGAATTTTAATTCATATATGTACTTGTATATTTCACTTCTTGTGTTCCTTTCTTTTTTTCCTGCAGGTGTCCAGCTTTTGTACATCTGCATTGATTGCAGCTGAGAAATTAGTGCATCCTGCAAGTGGTACATTGCATTTCCCTGTCTCTTTAGAGGAAATGCTTGAATCAACCAAAGGGTATAAACGAGAATACCTCACAAAAGCAAAGGAATCGAGCAGCTTTTTGGAGGCTTCTGAAGAGGAAGAGGCAAATAAAGGTGTTCATAGCAGAGGAGGATCAAATGAGTCAGAACAAGGCACAAGTAATATTAATAATGCACCCAGTTCCTCTGAAGAAGTGGTTATTGTATATGAGGACAGAATGGATGTAGAAGATGATGGTGGTGAAACATCTGAATCTGAAGACCAAGACATTTCAGAAAATGATGTATCACTAGACTCTGAAGAATCGGACAGCAGTGTGAAAAATAATCAGTCATATGGGTTATCAAAAATATTAAGTAAAACACATGATCAAGAGATTACTTTGGTAAATATCAGTGAATCTGATGAGGAATTTCAGCATAAAGAAGAAAGGTCAGCCTCTTCCCTAGTCATCAGAGATAAAAGTTGTAGCTGTAGTAGTGTTGAGGTTTGTGAAAGGGATGTGAGTGAAACTTACAAGAGCAACACAGACAGTAAAATCCCTTGTACATCACCTGTGTCTTGTAATAGAGAGCAATCAGTTATAAGTTCTGCAGATTCTAGAGAGAAAGTGGCTACTTCCAGAGATGTAGGTAATAAAAATAAATCAATTTCTTATCAGCAACAGAAAAAAAGTAACATAAGCAGTGCAAGTGCAAATAACAGATATGAGAATATCATCCAAGCTTCTACGGGGAAAGGAAGCAAAGATATTGCTACAAACATTAAAACTAGTGCTGTCAATAAAACTCATTCAGTAACAGAAAACAAAGAAGAGAGGCAAGGTGATGGCCAAGTCCTACATGTATGCTGGAAAGATGATAATGAACCAAGTCCAAAAAAGATAAAGCTAGATACACCAGAGTCAGTGAAAAAGTATTACAAGTTGGATACTGAAACTCTGGAGACAAGTTCACAAAGTGTAGTTAAGGACAGTACAGCAGTACCTATAACAGGGAATGGTAGGCAGGAGCAACCAGTAAATGGAGTATCCCAGGACCCAAAAGATATTACAGAAGAGGAAATGCTTCAGGCATTTGTTGATGTGCTCTCTGAGTAACAATATTCAACATGGCATACAGTAGGAGTGGGCTTGTGAGATCACCCTGCTGTTTGTGCTTGTCCTTTTGTTGTACTTTGGAACCAGCTGACTGCTCTGCATGAAATATGATATGGTTATGCCATTGTAGATTGCCCTAGGCTCTTACATTTTAATTTCATCCACTCTGTTTTAACAGCATGGTGGACACGTGAACTTGTGAGTTACAAGTGACTGCAGTACCACTTAATCTAGAGCCTTGAAGTTATGTACAGTAAGAAAGCTTTGGAAAATATCAAACTCTTATTAGTAGGATGTAAAACAACAGAATGATGTCTACATGAACTATATGTTTACCTTTTTCTAGATAATGTGGGACCCTCAGCGTCTCACAACCCTATGGGCCTTCATGGCCCGTTACAGGGATAACTTTACTTACTTACTTTTTTACATTTTTGTTTGATGGTAATGGCTGATGAACATTGGATCTGTAATATGAAATTCGTTATGGAGATGGATCATAAACAAACATGCCTATGAATTCTGTATAAAATATTGTTTATAAGTCAACAATTGTAGAACAGACATTCAAAGTCTGATATTTATTTTGTATATTAAGATACAAGGAAATAATTTGTCTTTTGAAATGCTCAAGATATTAACTGAAATAAAACAATGAAATGTACAACCTATGGAGATCTTACACAGGTATATATTGCAGCTGCATACGGCTTAAATAAAAAGACTATGACAACAAGTATTGTGGCCATATTTGCTTTTGAATGAACAATTGAGACATACCTGCTTTTGTATGAATGATTGATGGGCATGTATTGGTTTGACTGAAACAAAAATTATATTTTGTTGACAGAAGTTCAAATTAGTTCTTTGCAAAAGCAACTTAAACAACTCTATGATCCCATAATTTTGTCTTAATTTTACAATATGTCTTTCCTTTCCTTGAAGAATCACTTTGGGGTCCGTTTCAGAATTTATATTCAAGTGTGCCATTGCTTTAGCCTTATTACCCCTCTTCTTCTTCTTCTTCTTCTTCTTCTTATTCTTCTTCTTATTATTCTTCTTATTCTGTGCTGCAGCCTCAGTGGGTCTAGGCCTACCTCCATGAACTCCATTCACTTCTGATTACCCCTCCTTACCCAAGCGAATCCTTATGAGAGTTCACTTGCAATCACAGATTACACAGAATTTTGTGTAATTTTGATGGAGGTCTTTTGTATCCACTCCATCACCCAGTGATTTAACTGTACCCATTTCTGAGAGTAACTCTCGATACTTCATTCAAAAAATGGAAGCTTTTATATACAATATCCTCTTAGTTCTCCAAAATAATCAATCAGCTGACAAATAACTATGATCCCTCACTTGAAAAACAGTAATAATACCCTCCACATTTCCATCAGAATGTATGTAACATGGCTGTTCATATTGTGATATATTTTCTCAAGGCAAGAAACTGAAGCCAGCAGAGACAGCAGTTACTGAGTAACAGCTTTGAAAACAAGTATGTTTCCACAGCAAAAATTGGATAAAACAATAATGGGAAGCAGTGTCTCCTATGCGGTCCATGCCAAAATGTTATAAGCAGGACAGGTTTGTCTGTTGCAAAACCTCATGAGTATGGGTAGACCAAAGGACCTTTAGGAATAACAACACCTGAATGAGAAAGCTAATGCTACTGTGGATTGTTTAGAAAATCAGTTCACATCTCATGACCTGTGTGACGAAAACCATGAGCAGTGGATAGAGACTAGAGTCTAAGCTCTGCTCGCGTCTGTAGATGACACCCTGCATGGAAAAGTAAGACCTTGTGACATACAGAAATTAGCAAATTCATTGAAATTGAGAAAGGCCTGTGGACTTTATGGTATTTCAAGCGAATGTCTTAGGCATCTTCCTAGAAGACCACTGGTACATCTGACACATTTATTTAGTGACTACCCTTGGCTGTCCATTTCTAAAGGCTTGGAAGGAAGAAAAATATATAATGTTACCACAGCCTAGTAAGGATCCCAAAATCCCTCAAAATTTATGTCTGATTAGCCTCTTGTCTACAACAGGCAAGCTAGTTGAGAAAGTTATTCTGAAAATAGTCCAAAGGCACATTGAAGGAAGAGGCCTACTTATTGCAAGACAGTTTGGTGTCCATGCCCATTACAGCATGAATTTTGATATATGAGACTTATGGACCATGTCACCTTAAATTTGTACAATAACGTGTACAGGTATGGTATTCTTGGATATTGAAAAAGCCCTTGCTACAACCTGGCACCTTGGCTTGCTATATAAATAATCTGAATTAAAAATTTTAACCAGTCTCATCAAGCTTATTAGCTCTTTTCTTTCTCAGAGAAAATTCAGATTGTGGTCAAAGGTGAAGTGTCTATATCAAGGGATATATATATAAGCAAGGGTGTCACAAGGTTCCGTCCTGTCCCCAACATTGTTCAGTAAAAAGGTAAAGTTGTTCTTGTGCTTAACTAATTAAGCACTACACCATGAAGGCATGTGGGGAAGTGGATATATAGATCCACATTTTCTTGGCCTCAGCAACAGCTGGAGGTGAGCGGTCAGCTTCACACTCCAGGCAATTTACCACCAGGGAAAGAGCCCATGGCACCCATTGGATAGGGGGCTGGGTGGACCCCAATCAGTTCATCTTGACGCTCATGATCAGAACTTTTTTTCAGCTGAACCCTTGGAGTCATAGTCCTTACATAACACTCTCTCCAACAAGAAGATGGGTTCTTCTCATGAATATGCTTGGTCTTTCGTCAAATATATGTATCACACATATGGCATGTTATTGAAAATTCTTCCTTTTGCACTATATACAAGTCCTCTGTCAGTACAGGCTTACAAAGTAGATCATGTCTGTCTTACTTATCTTATGCTACAACGGCAGTTTAGTCACTTGAACGGTCATAAGCTCGACCACCAAATTTAAGCCTTATTTTCTATGACTGGCTTCACCTTGTCCTACGTTGCGAACATGTTCATTCTCATGATTCTGAATGACTTCTGCTTGTTGCCTGCACAGTTTTGTTGTATAATTGTATACATTCATAAGTTTGAAAGCTGTGTGCTCCTTGGAAAATTTCCAGTGGTACAGAGAACCTCGTTTTGCAGGTGCTGCAATTTTAAGAAGTAGGTGGGGCAAGCATAAGTCATTACTGATCTAATCAGTACTTTATGGAGTGTTAGTTTATGTTGGTGCTTAAACACTCTTTTGAATAGGGAGTAGATTCTAATAAATGTTCTGAAGGCCTTGGCTTCAGTCATTTCTATGTGCAGTTTCCATGTAATCCTCTTATCAAAGATTATACCCAGATATTTTACATGATTGACAAAGGGGATTATCTCCACCTTATCATGGTGGTGGGGTTTGAGAGCTCTTGAGACCCTGAGAGCTATGCTGGCGGTAGTGTAGCTACTGGTAGGGCCACCCATGCCAGACAGGTCAAGGGGTAGGAGCCAGACAGAGAGGGATACCCTGGTCCTCCAGGTTGGGGGTTGGGCATGAGGCTGACAACCTCACACCGTAAAAACTAAATTCTTCAGAAATCCGAGGAAAGAGTAGCCAGACAGACCTATTCAAGACGAACTGGAAAATGTTTAAAGGATTTGAGAATTGGATCTTGGAATGTATTATCTCTTTACAGAGCCGGAGCACTAAAAATGCTACTTGAACAACTAGATAGCTATAAACTAGATATCACTGCTATACAAGAACTGAGGTGGTTGGGTGAAGGAGTCATGGAAAAGAGGGATCATGTTGTATTCTATAGTTGTCAGAAGAGTCACATGTTTGGAACAGGTTTTATTGTTAATAAAAAAAGGAAGCATCTTATTTTAGACTTCCAGACAACATCTCACAGAACATGTAGGCTACGAATTAAGGGAAAGTTTTTAACTATAGCCTTATTTGTGCACGTGCCCCAACTGAAGATAAAAGTGATGAGGAGAAACACTCCTTCTTTGATGAATTGGATAAAATATATAGAAAATGTCCAAAAATGGATTGTAAAATAATCATAGGGGACATGAATGTTAAAGTGGGGAATGAGGATGTATATAGATTGGTTATTGGAAAACATATCCTACATAACAAGTCAAACGATAATGGGTTGAGATTAATAAATTTTGCTTCCTCAAGAAACGTGGTAATAGATTGTACAATGTTTAATCACAAGGATATACATAAATGAACCTGGAAATCCCCTGATGGAAATGTGTTTAATCAAATTGATCACATCCTAATAGATGTAAGACATTCAGATTTGATGGATGTCAGGAGCTACAGGGGGGCCAACATTGACTCTGATCATTACTTAATAATATCAAAGATTAGAAGTCGAATATCTAATGCAAGGAAGATACATGGATCCCAGGCTAAGAAATTGAATTGTGGAAAATTGGTGGAACAAGGAGTTGCAACCAGATATACTGGATTAATCAGTGAATGCCTGGCAGGTCTCTGATAGTGAGAATGTCAGTGAAGCTTGGAGGGGCCTCAGAGATGTTATTATAAATGCTGCTGGTGCAGTCTTAGGAAAAATGGAAAGGATAAAGTATAAGAATTGGTTTGATGGAGAGGGTGAGCAAGTGACAAATAATAAAAAAAAACAGGCATATAAGAGAATGCAGCAAAGGAACCATACTCGAGGGGCCGTGGAAGAATACTGTGAAGTGAGAAGAAAAGAAAAAAGATTGCATAAAAAGAAGAAAAGGGAATGTGATAAACAAGAACTGATTGAACTGGAGCATTTAAGAAGTTCAAACGAAATTAGGGCGTTTTATCAAAAACTAAACACGAGTCAAAAGGACTTTCAACCCAGAATAACCTTATGTAGAGATAAAGAAGGCACGATATTGAGTAGCAATGAAGCAATATTGGAAAGATGGGTGCAATGTTTTGAGGAATTATTAAATGAACAAGCCTCTGAACAAGTGGAAGGTATGACCATAGACCGGAATCAAGGAATTTTTGAGGCTGAAGAGCCAGCGCCAACCATAAAAGAAGTAGAACAAGCTATCAAAAAAATTGAAAAATTATAAAGCTCCAGGAATGGATCTAATCACGGCAGAATTAGTGAAATTTGCAGGCCCAGAATATGCTAACCACTTACATCAGCTAATAGTTAAGATATGGATAACTGAAATAATCTCAGAGGAATGGAACCTAAGTATTGTATGCCCTATCCATAAGAAAGGCGAGGTCATGGTATGCTCTAACTATAGAGGAATTAGTCTGTTGTGCATAGCATATAAAATATTTTCCAACATTTTATTTAACAGACTCTCTCTCTTTGTGGAAGGCATAATTGGGGATTACCAATGTGGGTTTCGTCAAGGAAGATCAACTAACGATCAGATTTTCACTATTCGCCAGGTCCTTGAAAAGTGTAATGAATTCCAAATCGAAACACATCATCGACTTCCGATCAGCCTATGACTCCATAGATAGAGATAGTCTTGTTCTGGCAATGGAAGAGATGCACATTCCACGGAAGTTAATCACCTTAGTCAGAACCACTATGAGAAAGACCCAATGCCAAATTAAGATTCAGACTATGTTGTCCACCCCTATAATAACTAGAAATGGAGTTTGACAAGGGGATTCCCTAGCCTGCCTTTTGTTCAATATAGCATTAGAGAAGGTAGTTAGAGATGCAGACATCAACACAAGGGGAACTGTATTCTATAAGTCAGTTCAAATTTTGGCATTTGCAGATGATATTGATATAATTGGTAGAACACAAAAATCTATGAAAGAAGCTTTTCTTTAATTTGGAAAGAGCAGCAAAAAAATGAATCTACAAATTAACCAAAATAAAACAAAGTACATGCTAGTAACCAAGAAAGACTATGCTAATGACCTGCATATATTGAAATTGGCTCATATAAATTTGAGCCTGTATGTAGTTTCACTTATCTTGGATCAGAAGTTAACTGTAAAAATGATATCAGTGATGAAATAAAAAAGTGTGTACTTGCAGCAAATAAATGTCTCCATGGCCTTAGGAAACACCTGAAATCCCAATTAGTATCCAGGAAAACCAAAACTATGTTGCATAAAGTACTTATAAGATCAGTGCTATCTTATGCCTCTGAGACCTGGTCACTGTCAAGATTGGATGAAAGACTGTTAACTATATTTGAAAGAAGGATCTTGAGCTATATCTTTGGACCAGTGGAAGAAAATGGAATATGGAGGAAGAGGTATAACCATGAGCTATACAAACTATTTAATGAACCAGACATTATTGGATTTATAAAGGTGAAAAGGCTTGAATGGGCTGGACACAATACATGCCAGCGAGAATAGAACGATTAAGAAGATACTTAATACTAAACCAGAAGAAAATATGAGAGTGGGAGGACCAAGATTGAGATGGGAAGAATGTGTGTGGCAGGACATAAGAATTTTGGGTGTAAAGAACTGGAGTAATGTAGCATCAAATGGAGAAGAATGCTGGGCAATCCTGAGGAAGGCCAGGGCTCACAAAGGGCTGTCATGCCAGTGATGATGATGACGATGATGACAAAGGGGATAATCTGTCCATTCAATGTAAGATGAGCCTGAGGGGGCCTAAGACAATGAGAAATTGTTTGACTTTTCCTGAAGGTCAGCACAGAGTACATAGAGAACATCGTTTCCATGATTTCTTAGTTGTGTATTTATTCTCCAACAGGTCCTCTATTGTTGTGTGTTGATTCATTGTCATGAAAACGTGTTTAGGTTTCCGTTGCCTAGCAGTGGCTGTCTTGGAGAAAACTGCATAATAAGGAGGATGAGATGGGCAAGGGATGTAGCATGAGTGTGGGAGAGATGAATGCATATAGGAAATTGGTGGGAAAGCCAAAACGAGACCATTAGGAAAACCAAGATGCAGGTGAGTGGACAGTATTAAAAAGGATCTTAAGGAGATAGAATTGGGTGGTATGGACTGGATTGATCTGGCTCATGATAGGGACCAGTGGAGGGCTCTTGTGAACATGGTAACGAACCTTCAGGTTGCATAAATTGCTGTAAAGTTCTTCAGTGGCTACATGATTGGCGGCTTCTCAAGAAGGGCTCAGCTCCATGAGATTTGTTAATTATGGTATGTGATAATGTTATAATTGTAAGATTCAATAGGCATATGCAGGTTTCTATCAAGACCTTTCCCTTGGTCAGCTAAATTATCAGCTGCTGCTGCAGTGCAGGTATTCCAGCCAAATGTGGTACCTTAGGAGTGTGTACCCCAGTGCTAGGCCTCTACAAGGCATGGATCACTAAGTAGCCACCGTGGAATAGTAGTTACCACTACCCATTGTAACAGTGACATGTACACTGTAGCTGTATATCTGGTAACTATTAAAGCTGTCAGATATTTCTGCTGGGCCAAATATGTACCAATGTTGGTGCACAGTGCTTAAAGTTCATATTTATGAGATTACTTTGCTGTCAGTGTGTTCTCCCCCTAACATTGCTAGGCAACGGCTTGGTAAACATGTTCTCATGGCAATGAATACACATGAAGCAAAATAACTTTGGATGTAGCATTTTCTGTGCTGTTCATGTCATATACTCAATATATAGTGAAAGGAATGTAGGCAATTAGTTCTTCAAAGAACTTCTTGTTATGATAATGTTGAAAAATGATAGTGGGGTACATTTACACCCTGCTAGGACATTCAGTTGTCAAGAGGCTCTCTTGCCCGAGGATTAGTTCGCAACCCTGACAACTTAGTGAGTCTTGTTAGGGCATTTTCTTTGCTGTAAATATAATTTGCATAACATTTCAGGTGTGGGCATAAGTACTACATCAGCAGGTGAGAAGGTAGACCACACCCAGGCCTCAGGTCTCAAGGGGCTCCTTTGTGCCTTCAGCCAATCCAGAATAAAGCATATATAATATAAATAAAATATTATTGGTTCTCTCAACATATCAGTACAGTCTAAAACATAATATACTCCCTAAAGAAGTGAATTTTATGGAAACTGCAGTAAGAAAGTGACTTCAAGGTAATCCAGTCTCGTACTGATTCAAAATTTTAGGCCTTATAACTTAACAATTCTGACACTTGCCACTCTCAGCACTGTATGCAGTAGCACTAACTGACAGTAAAGTAATTTTTAGGACTGGCACTGGATGGCATGAGGAGGTGTGAAGTGAAACTTTGTGTTGAGGCTCAAACTCTTCATCTACACCTGAGCCTCCAGTAACCTCACTACATTATTAGTGTAAAGAGTCCCTTTTCAGGAATTGGAACATAATATGATATTCATCCCAAACTGTTGGAGAGATTTTCTTTCATTATTCTTGTAATTTACACTTTCTTGAAGCACTTGGGTTTGCTCACTTTTCCTGATCCTCACACAAAATGTAGCATAAAGGTAATACAAATACAAAGGAACTGAGTTGCTATACTTTATTTGAAATCATTATGACATTATTACAGAGTATTTTGTTGAATTACCTTTTATTTATCTATGGGTAATACATAAACACAATATAAACGTGACCTTAACAAAGGCATCAGGGGAAGTCTGGCATGTATAATAAAAGAAAAATTATCCATACTCAGATTGAAGAACTAAATTTATTATTGTATTTGATAAAAGAGAGGCACTATGCTACAAGCCAGAAGGTCGCGGGTTCAAGTCCTGATGACATCATTAGATTTTTTTCAATTAACCTAACCCTTCCAGCCACACTATGGCCCTGGGGTTGACTCAGCCTCTAATAGAAACGAGTACCAGGAATTAATTAAATAATTTCCTGGGGACTAAAGCGCGGCCAGCACATAAGCCTGACAACCTTACCGCCATCTTTGAGCCGATTGTCTAGATAATGTGGGACCCTCAACATCTCACAACCCTATGGGCCTTCACGGCCTGGTACAGGGATAGCTTTATTTTTTTACTTTTATTTGATAAAAGAAAAAAAACACATAGAAAAACCCACAGGCAAGAATCAATGATTACCATATAAAATGCAAGCATCAGTTAAGCACGGTCCAGTCCAGTCATGTATGATCATGAATTCAGCAGACTCTGAATCTGTATGTCTTTAACAAAACTGTGACAATTGTTTTTGCATTACATTATTGACACAGAAGGTCATATTTTTTATTCAATCTTGATATATCATCCTTATTGAAAACAGTGATATTGACCATTTTATTATTTTAGTGCATGATCAAGAAGAAATTTACTATCTCGGTCACTCTGAACTTCAAGATCACAACTTTAACACAAGTCTATGGAGAGAAGTAGTCACACAGTTAAACACAAATTGTAAGTCATTTTATTCCGTAAAGTAATATCAGTATTAATAATATTCTGCATGAATAACTGTAGTTAATATACAAGGCAGTGAATGGAATATTATTAACATAAAATTTTAAAAGCTGGAATCAGAAGCATTCAAATTTTACTATTATACTGAACAATTATGGTATAAGACGTAATCTGTAAACATGTGTAGCTTCTGAACTTTACCTGTGAGCAGTCTGAGACTCAAACTTGGAAGCTGAAGAAAATTTTCATCAAAAAACTCTTCCAGCATACTGTCAGTACCACTGCCAAATTAAATTATGTGAACTAAAGTGCTTTTTATTGAAGCCTCAGGTAATTCAAAATGAGTTTCAGTAGATTTTGAAGACAGTCCAAATTCCTTGACCAAATCATCAAAAATGCATTGAACTGCTTGACGTGCTCTAGATAAGTGGTAGTTGAATATTCAGTTAGAAATATCAAGCTATATCACCAAATTTTGTTCAAAAGGAATTGCTTCCTCCCTGACTAAATAATATGGCATATCAATATCAGTGCTACCAATTATCTGTTGAGCAGGAATACTTAATTTATTTACACTAAACACTTTTCCAATGGAATATTAAAAAAAAAAAATGTTATCATTATCTCTACCATATCATCCTATGCCTAGCAAAATTAAATAGCAGTCTGCATCAGCTACTGTCAATAAAACTGCAGAATAACAAATTTATGGTTGTAAAATCTTTGGTGGAAATTTTATTTGGCAATGTTTTTCATAAATAATCCCAGTACAGTTTAGCATTTTACATACTTCATAGAATGATCTCATGTTATTAAAGCACGTCTCTGTTACAGTTACAGACACCTGTACAAATTGTAGTGACTTCCATACAGTGTTGTTGATTTCTGCAATTATTTCATGAATAGCAGATATTCTGACAAGAAAAATATTACTAAAGGATGTAAACATTTCACTTATATCTAAATACTTAAAAAGGTACAGACTTTTGTAAATAAATTCATAGATAGAAAATCTGTCACATTAAAAATTAATCAATAAATGACAAAATAGGACTTTATAGTATAAATATATATGATATTATCAAACATGACACGTGGTTATTTTCCAATTTCAGATGCAGATATCAGAATCAAATGGCAACATTTTCAGATAAATTATTTGAGAGAGAAGAGGAAGTTAAAGAATATATCACTAGGCTTAGCAGCAGCAGAAGAGTCATGAAAACTAACATTGCCATATTTTGACTTAAGAAGGTTCTTGGACTTTTTATTTAAAGCCCAGAGGAACATCTGGAAAGTACCTCCAGGTATCTTTACTTATTCTTCTACTGCAGATCAGCCTATTGATGAAATTGTGGATGAATCACTAATGCAAAAATCAAATATGATGCAAACATCATTACAAATCAGATAGCCACAAATCCTGTGCTTTCTGAGAAACGTTATAAAAGAATTACAAAATAGATTGACTTGATAAAAAAATTTCATAAACATTTAGACAAACTATCTGTAAAGTCTGATGATTACAAAGACCTGGACATTATGTTCTCAGAAAGCAAACTCCTGTCACACTTAAAAATTAGGAATTTAAGAGTGATGTACAAGTAATTAATCTCATAGAAAGCAAACCACATCCTATTTGCAAAATTATCATTACAATTGTACATCACTTGAATTCTACTTCTTCCTATCCTCCAAGTTCTTATTTAAAGGCTCCTAGCTCATTTCCAATAGCTCCTAGTAAAATTCAACCAGCAACTTCCTCAACTCAATTCTACATGAATAGTGCATAGGACCTCCCCCATTCATTTCATTCACAGCACCACTCTCAGATAATAACTTCATGATATAGTTAAATTAAAATTACAGAATATAAATAAAATTTGGGTATGTTTACTCTTATATTAACTTGTTATATTATATTTAAGCATCCTGTTGCACTATACACTTCTATATGTAATAATACAAATGCCGTCGTGAATGCCACAGGCTCCCTGTGTGTGCGTGTCGCTGCTCATCTTTAATATGTTTAGACATATAATTAACAGAATAATACATGAACGGTGCTGAAAACAAGAAATAGCTGCTGCAGCACATGTAGACACAGAGCAGGTATCCCTGCGATTTAAAACTTTAAATTTTGATTTTTAAATTTTAAATTGGAATTCTAAAATCAAATTGACGAGCGTATGTTGGCGAGATTTTAAACAAAACTGACAGGCTGGTGTTTTAGATTTTGGATTGTGTGCAGTGTGACAGCTACACAGTGAAAAATACACCTGATGATGGCCAGTTACAGCTGAAACCTGTAGTATAGAGGAAGAAAAGACAAAGAACTATGATACAACGAAATAAATTGTTGCATTCACAACAGCATTTGTATTATTACATATAGAAATTAACTTGTTACTCGAGAAATATTGCCAACTGTTCTTTAGGAGGAATAGCACATCTACAGTTCCTTTGGCATCATTTATGTAATATAAAGCTGCATTTTTCCATCATCCAATTGCTGGTCTGAGAAGTAAGCCTTGGCGTGGCAGAAGTGTAGTTCTATTAATCAGAGGTTTGTTTATTAATACTGGAAGAAGTCCAGGTGGATTTTGAGTTCTGGTTGTTGAAGTATGTATATTACTCTCTGTTACAGGAACCACAAAATTTTCCTGCATGTTGGAACTGGAATTTATCTCAGATTTCATTCTGTCCACACTATGAGGTTCTGTAGCATTCAACCATGCAACCTCACCTCCTATGACATTTCCTGATTTTCCAAGTGCTGCTTTGTTTAATACTCCATTTATAATTGTTCTGTTTCCAACTTTAATCTCACTTTGAGGAAGCACTGTTTTGTTCAAAAACGTATTTATTAATGCTTCATTACCAACCTGAATGCCATGCTTAGCTGGTAATGTCTCATTCAGAACTGCATATACAGTTGCTCCATTTCCAGCATTCTCAGGCAATGTACCGTTTATGACAGTACTGATAACTGCCCCATGTCCCATTCCTTGATGTAATGCAAGCTCAACAGCTTCTAGTGCATCTTCACTAAATTTTGTAATACCCCACAGTGCTTCACATGTTGCAGACTGAAGTCTTGGAAAAATGCCACCCCACAGTGCCATCTGGCAGAAGCGAAAGTTATCATGGAAGCGTGGTTTACTTGTAATTGTAAGAAAATTATTCTTATCTTCAGAGAAAGGAGGCCATGGAAGTTGTTCACCATTGTCTAATAATCTTGGTTCCCTGTATGAATGAGTAAATGGCAAGATGGAGTATAATCTATTCCAGAGATTTTGCATTTACAGAAGAGGAATGAAACTGATCTGAGATGTACCTAACTCATGAGGTCAGCGGAATAAATTGACTGGCCTTATAATATTTTCTTATTTTGTTTTTGTAACTATTTTGAAAGAAGTGTAAGCATTCTCAACATCAATTTTTCAAGTTAGTTTTCATAGTTACTGTTTAATTTCAGTTAAAAACTGATGTCTGAAATGTTACTTACCCAGTGCGAGCAAATTCTGCTATGAAGTTTGTGACGATATCCTGTACTTTTTGATCATTATGATCTGTCAGTGCCAAACCACTAAATGAAGTGTTGCCATCTAAGGGTTCCGGGTCAAAAATGAATGGTAAGTCATCTCCATGACTGATTCCTGTAAACCAATAGGTAAATATGACACATAAAATTGTCTTTTTCAGTAATCTTTTGTATGACAGAATCCTTCATTTTTACTTTTCCACCCTCTTCAATGTCTAGTTTTAAGCTAAACCTGAAGATATGTTATAGTGCTTAGTAATTTATTTAATTTAAGGGAAAATACTCAGAGTAGAAGAAAACCAGCAAAAGTTATGAACTACAACAAACTTGTAAGATTTGAGGTTTTCACAGCGGTGGCTATGAAGAAAGCAGTCTTCTGGGATGTGGCACTGTGTAGATGTGGTGTTAACCCTCGGCTGAACATCAGCCAGCCTGAAGATAAACCGGGCTCAGTTGCCTTCCTGCCCTATGTTGGGACTATATTCAACCGTAGGCCGCACCATAGCTCAAGCAGTTAGTCGCTGACTTCCCACTGCAGCAGCCTGGCTTCGATCCCGGGTCCGGTCAAGTGGGATTTGTGGTGGACAAATCACCCTCACCTATCATCTGGGGCTGGTACAATAGACCAGAAGTGGCCGCAGTACAAGGGACTTAGTTCCACCCCACTAGCAATAAAAAAAAAAGAATAATATTCAACTGTATCAGCAGAGTGCTATCCTGGCACAACATCAAATCAGTGGGTCTGCCTCAAAACAAATTATCTAGTTTCCTCTGGCTGATCAAAGATAGCCTGGGACTAAGGACACAGGGTGTATACAGTAACCCATGCGAGTGCAGCAAGGTCTATATTGGGCAGATGAGCCATTCTGTGGACACAAGGTTGAAGGAACATCAGCGGCACATCCGTCTCGAACCTCCGGTCAAGTAGCTGTAGCTGAATACAGCATCGATTTTGGACACCGCATTCAGCTTCAGAATACCTCCATCCTCACTACCAAGACCTGTTATATGGATCGCATCATTAGGGAGGCCATTGAGATTGAACTCTATCCCAACAATATGAACAGAGAGGTGGGGTTTTGTCTCAGCAAGTCACTGAAGCCTCTCATCTGCTCCCTCAACAAACCCCCGGGACATGACACCAGATCCACAAGGCCATGTAAGTCCATGACGGACTTGCATAGCAACCCCCCAGCTTAAGGGTTAATGCCCTCCCATTAACCTTGCCTTTCTCCCCTGACACAATATCCTATATCTGCTCTAGCCTTGCTATGGCTCCCCAGACCCTTCCCCTCTCCCTCGCCACTGATTTCCCATGTAGACTTGTCCCTTCCTTTCCTGCTCATATAGCTGAGTTTATTTCCGATATTAGTCTGCTTGCACCTGCTCTCACTGTTTCTTCGTTTGCGGATTTTCTTATTTTTCCCTTCTACCCTAAAGATGGAGGCGATACGTTCCTCCGAAACGTCAGTTAACACCACATCTACATGGCGCGACATCCCAGAAGACTGCTTTCTTCATTTACAACAAACTTATTTCATATTTATATCAAAGGAGGAATCTATCAGATTAGTGTATTATTTTATCAATTTTATCAATTATTTATAATATCGATCTTTATTTACCTAAACTTTATGAATGTTGATTCTCAAAATTTCTGACAGTGGTATGTAACATTCAGAATTACTGCATTTTTGGACTTCGCCCATTATCTTGTATTCCAGGAACTTCAGAACAAAACTTTTTGGAAACTGGATCTCTTTCCATCCTCAGGTGAGGTGGGAGACACGTACTCTGTTGAGTCCCTTAGAAAGAGCTAACCAGTGATTGAGGTTAGCTCTTTCTAAGGGGCACAACAGAGTAGGTGTCTCCCTGCTCACTTGAGGACAGAGAGATCCAGTTCCCTAAACGTCATGTTCCCTAGTTTTTAGAATACTGGCTGATGGACAAAGTACAAAAATCCAATAATTCTGACTGATGAAAGTTGCTTGGCATAAATATATATGATCGATCAAATAATTTTCAGATTGCACATTCTCCCCCCCCTCCCTCTCTCTCAACAAGTTCAGTGACTGCACCATTCACCATTACAGAAATCATTTGTAGTAACCCTGTGTTTAGAATTCAGCAACTACAGCCTGTAATAGTTCTTGAATCATCAAAGCTTCTCCTCTTCAGTGACAACTTGAATTTCATAAAAAGGAAGTTGCAGTGGGCCTTCTGGTTATCTCTGAAATATTTCCTGAAGGTCCTGACATACTCTGACATAATTCCACCTTTATTCTTAAGTTAGAAGATGTGTTAACACTGCAGCATTCCCTCACATGTCCACATCTCATGTCAAAATGCACTGACATGATCGAAGTGAAATTTCAACCTCATTAGCCAAGTTTTGGATGATGATTCATCTGTTTTTCATTAATAAATTCATTTGTCCCACATTTTCTTCTGTTTGCTCCTGAATGGACATCCTGAACACAGAATCCTTCAGTGATGTCACTCCACTTTTTCACTTGAAAACCAATCAAATGTTTGAATTCTCCTCATTGTTTCCTTTCCACAAGCAAGTATTAACCTCTCATAGGTTTCTGTAGCAGTTTACCTGGTTTGAAGCATAACTTAGTGCATGTATATGTGGGATGTCGATGTTCCAAGATACAACCATGTAAAACTATAACAGGTGTATATATTATTTCCAAATGTATGGGATGGCTGGGAAGTCGTTTTGATATATATATGTTATTCATAAGATTGCTGGCCCTGAAACGGGGCATTGTTCAACTGTATATTATTCACAAGATTGCTGGCCCTGAAAAGGGGCGCTGTTCAACCGTATGTTATTCACAAGATTGCTGGCCCTGAAAAGGGGCGCTGTTCAACCGTATGTTATTCACAAGATTGCTGGCCCTGAAAAGGGGCGCTGTTCAACCGTATGTTATTCACAAGATTGCTGGCCCTGAAAAGGGGCGCTGTTCAACCGTATGTTATTCACAAGATTGCTGGCCCTGAAAGGGACCGTTTGTTCCACTGTGCATGCGCTAGTAGAGTTAGCTGGACGTCCTTCTTTGTGTGTGCTGGCCAGGTTGGCTGATGACTGGCGCCATTCACAGGAGGTGCTCTTGCAGCAAAGTGCGTAGACCGATGAAGGCTAAACTGATGTGTATTCGTATGCAGAGCTGTGAATGTGTCTGCCATGTCAGAGGCCACATACTTATCCCATGCTTGCTCATGCCACCAGTAGGTGGCGCTAACCAATGGGCGTGGGAGATGCTATTCAAAAGTGAGAAATTGAGCGCTAACATTAAACCGACCCTCCACAAAGCTCTTATTAGATCTGTAATGAGTTACGCTAGTCCCGCCTGGGAGTTCGTGGCAGACCCTCATCTAGTGAAATTGCAGCACCTACAAAACATAGTTCTCCACACTACTGGCAATTTTCCAAGGCACACACCAGTCTTCGATTTTTACATGGCATTCAAAATCTCATACATATATGATTATATAACAAAATTATGCAGGCAACAAGCAGAAGTCATACAAAATCATGAAAATGAGAATGTTCGCAATATTGGTCAAGGCGAAGCCTGACAGAGAAAGTATAAGAGGCTTAAACTTGGCGGTGGTCAGGCATACGACCATTCAAGTGACTAGACTGCCGTGGTAGCAAATAATACTAGAAATAGGACATAATCTGCTGTACTGCGCCTGAACTGACAGAGGCCTTGTATATATTGTACACTGGAGTAGATATTAAGTATAGCCTTGTAAATAAGTGTACATACTGACAATAGACTTCATATCACCAACTACGACTGACAAATGACAGACCTGACCTCTCGTCAGAGAGGGCGCCCCACATGGACAGGACAGTAACTTTCATATAAAGAGAAACATCTGGTCATGAACCCCAGCTGGGGCTCAACACCAAGACAGACAGATGACTGACCATCAGTTGCAACATAACTTTGTCTTTGATATGCCCTGGGAGTAAGAATTGTCTGGTTGACTGAAGGGAAAGGAGCTGTCTGTCTGACCAAAGGATTAGTCTGTTAGACTGTGGGAGGTTCCCACATATACTTTCTTTGAAATCTGTGGCTTCCTGATAAAATGCAAAGTGTAGAGGGCACCAACACACAACCTTACTTCAAAAGGTGTTACTCCTGAATCAGAAAAGCTACAAAAACAATTTATCCAAAGAACAGCAAGCTTGTTGATTAAATTTATTCTACAAGTTAATCAGCAAGGCAGCAGTCCATTGGATAAATATTCCTAAACACACATACAAATCTTTGCAAAAGCTATGTTATATTTAAAAACCCTTATACATTAAAATAGTTGCAAGTTAGAATATACATAGAAGTTATACAGAGTATAAATATGTCATAGAAATAATTAAATTATATTTAAATGATAGAAGAGTTACATCATGTGCAACAGTGAATCTGAACCTGGAGCTGAGGAAGTTCAGTTTTGGTAAGCCTGCATCCCTCATTAGGTAAGTGACAGTCTTCAACAACTAACTTACCACCTTCCACACCATCATCTTGAACTAATGGGAATCCACTAAGGAACACCTTGCCTCCATGTTTATTCTGCTTCAGTATTTGCTCAAAGCTATAGAAAAATGTCTTCCCAACATGTTTAGACCATAATTTAGCCATGTGGAATGCTGGAAGGTTGAATAAAGCATCACCTGTTGCCTAAGAAATAAATTATGAAAGATTTAATTTTCAGTGCTCCATTGATCTGTCCACACACATAAGAGATCTGATTACAGCATTCTTGAAAGGATAATTACTCCAGATGACTTAGTCATTAAGACATTCATTCCAGATTTGTACCCATTTTCAAAACACATTCAAAACTCAGTTTTGGACACCGTTCTTAGCTATGTCTCTTTCTTCAGTTTACTTGTCTCCATGTTGCCATACCTCTGATGTTTTGGTGCACTTCTCATTTTGAAGAATAATTACTGGTAGCTAACGCTCTGACATAGAGAATGTGTGGCTTTTTATCTACCTCACTAGACAATTTTACAAAATATCATTGTGCCATGTATTTAATTACTTCAGGAGAATATGATGCCATGCCTCTTTAATTCTACTTGTCCAACATCTTTCGTGTTGTAATAGTTTAGTACCAATTAATTTCATGAAAATTCCTTTTACAAAAATTCTGAAGATTTTCATTCACAAATTCAAATTGCTCATAAAATCTCTGCAAGATGTTCATAATGCAGATGACAGGAGTCCACATAATGGCAGATGCTATACTGGAATCAAAGCATTGAAGTTGCCTTGACATTGGATCCAGCAGAACAAAACATGTTGGGACAGCCTTGAATGATTAAGTAACAGAGTTATGACATTAATATTTTACAACAGAATAGTGTATTTGTGTTATACCTCTGCAGTACATGTTGTTTCCCACAGTAAGAGAGTATAAGTTTTTGAACGTACTGCATATGATTAATGAAGTGCTAGAGACTTACCTCAACATAATTCTTTACAATGGCTCTAGTATCTTCTTGGTGGAATGGAAAGTATTTGGCTGCAACATTTTGTATAAGTTGATCAGTCCTATTGAATAACCTCCCAATTAGATCTGAAAAAGTAATGTATGATTCATTCATTCATTCAATCATTTATTCACTCATTCATCAATGGCTCTACGGCCCTCTGTTGGGCCCTGGCCTCTTCTTCAGTTTTATAATCTTTTTTACACAAATGGTAGGGCTCCTTGGATGAGTGATCAGCCCGTCTCAAGGCTGCTACCTACACACAGGACAACACAAACATAGAATAAATGTACACATAGACATCCATGCCTTTGAGTGGAATCTGAACCCACAATCCCAGTGTTTGAGCAAGCAAAGACAATTTATGCCTTAAATTGCGTGGCCACTGTGATCAGCAATGTATGATTCAGCCATGTAAATTTCTGGCCATCACATAACCCATATTGTCAGAATGAGTTACAGTAACAAAGTCTACAAGACATGTGACATAAAATGCATAGTGAATTACAGACCAAGACAATCATACATACCGGAATAATGGAACCAGAGGAGGTGTCCATTGCTAGGCAATGGCTCGGTAAACACGTTTCCGCGGCAACAGATATGCAAGCAACAATAGAGGAATTGTTTGGAATGATGTTTTCTGTTCAATCCATGCAATGTGGTATTAAAAGAAGGGAGCTTATTGGTGTTCAATTTGCAGTCAGGCTGTGAAGAGAAGACTTTACATGTGCTGTAGTACAGTGATATTTGGAGTGCATAATTCAGTGAGACTATTAAAGTTCCTGTATTAAATTCTGTTGCCAGGAATGGATAGTAGAGACTGTAATAGACTGAGGACAGTAGTGTGTGTGTAACAGTGAACTACAAAATGTGGAAATAATAATACTGTTATAGTTGTTTGTAGTACAACCTGTAAGTCATCAATAAATCCAATAATCCAAAACTCCATCTATAGTCAAATATACATGTGACAATATCTTAAAAATAATGTGTGTGTATATATATATATATATTGTAACATGTTTTGCTACTGAAGACAATGTTCAGATTGTTAATTGGTTTATTTAACAACCTGCAAGTCGTAGCTACAATTAATTATAACATGGTTGTGGGTTTACACAATTTACAAACCCTACATACTATTCTATTCACTCTATCCTCAGTAATCTTAACATATTTATAATGCGAGAGCTATACAAGTCTCTGTGCATTACACATTCCCAATATAACTGTACTACAGCACATATAAAGTCTTGAAATCACACCATAAATCTTCATTGGCTGCCTTCTCAGTTATCGTGCTCTATCACAGATTATCACATAAAATCTTCTAACCACACGTTTGGTTCTTCTTCCCGCGACTGCTGCTATATTTCAACTGACTTCTTAGGCATTCCAGTTCTCTTATAAACCTTCAGCTGGACAGCAGAAAACACACTTCGCTTCCCTGTTGCGTAAACGACATGTTTACAGGCATTGCTGGGGAACGCTGCCGAGAGTTGTTTATTGCTGTGTAGCAACCAGTGCGCTTCGGCTCGGCTCACTTCGGATCTACTCAGCATGGCACTGAAAAACACCGCTTTCCTTACTGTTGCATAACTTGGCAACCGACAATTTATCATGGGTGTGTCTTCATGTTAACTCATTCCACTTCCTGTTGTCCAGAAATGGTTAGACATGTCACAATATATATTGTACAAACTTGTATATACATTGCATATATTAATAATACCAAATCATTTCTTCATGGGATATGTGATCTATGCAGCATTATTCTGTATTGTGCTCCTTGTAAATTAGTTAAATTTAACAAAAACTGTCAGAACTGTTTTTGGAAAAATGCTATATCTATCCAATTTTCATGTAAATCATGTTTTTACCCAATTAGGTTCATATTCATGTGGTTCATATATGGGATGAAAATACTAAAGGTATAAAATATCCAAAATTATGAGGAAATTACTGAAATTTTAGGTGCTTTGGTAGTACAGTCAGGTTTCTTTAAAACTTTTGGTTCCAGATTCATTAGAAGGAGCCATACTAAGACATAACACACATACACACAGCATCAGCATCCGTGTTCAGACTTCTTCTAGATATAAAAATACAAAGAGAAACTTTTAAAATCTAAGAAGGTAATCTCAAGTCGTTTATTTTATTTTATTTCATTTCTCTTCACAAAAATGCAAGGGGCAGGCTACAATAGACCAATCGATGGCAGCCGTGCTGAGTGGACCCAGTTGGACTCCACCCCCCACTAAGTGAATTAAAAGAAAAATGGTTGATATGACAAATGCTGATAGAATGAAATAAGTATGGTACAATTAGGGCACTACTTTTAAGTTAAACATATTATCATGTGATCAAGTGACTATAGACGGGGTTTGGATTGGTAATCGGATTTACTTGACTCTCATGACTACAAGTAATTATAACCATTTCACTAAATCACACACTTTACAGTTCACTTCAGCACACACTAAGTGTTCACAGTCTGCTGTGTCTTCATCAGTTGTCTAGTAACAGCTTCCAACGACATAGCTTCCTTGGCTTCCATGCTCATGTCCTCACTGGCCAGCAACCGTCTCACAACTAACAACAGTGGGGGTTCCTCCTACAACTCTCACACCTCCATCAGGGGCAACAGTCTGTCTCCCAACTGCTAACTGCAGACTCACTATCCTTGACTTCTCTAGACTATCGGCTCAGACTGTTCATCTATTGTTGTATACATAACTATTGCTATGCTGATGTGGTATTTACTATGGCATAACCTAGTAATGGATGTCTCTTCTGGTTAAACTATTCTGGCTTTCAATGTACATGCTACAGTACTGAAGTCACAGAAAGAGTACAGATTTGTTCAATACCAAAATATTTATAATTACAAAATTATATTTCAAGCATCAGAAACCAGAGTTTGAATGAATAAAAAATTCAAAAGTAAAAGTTGCTGATTTTAATTATAGTACATTATTTTTCCCATTAGTCATTAAAACCCAGCCTCCTATCCAGCTGGTACCAGTGGCTCATTTCCCAGGAGTAAAGTGGTCAAGGCATGAGGCTAATTATGCAACTCCATCTAATGCCAAGGTTAAGAATATGTGGATCTATACCTCCACTTCCCCATATGTATTCATGGCATGGTGCCATGAACAACTTTACCTTTATTATAGTTGATGAAGAATGTACATTTTAATAATTTTATGAAAGACACACGATGGCAAGCAATGCAATAGCTTAGCGTAAATAAAGCACCTGAAGATGGCACAATGTTGCCGAAACATGTAGCGAAGTGAAATATTAAATTGAGTGCACTACAAGACGGCCATTATATACATATCATGGATGACTTTACCTTTACCTTACCAATCAGTGCAGTCTATTTTTCTTACATATTTACTTCTGTTCTTTTGCCTGTAAATGGTTCAAGAAAATTATGACCATATACCATCTGTTTGGCTAAGCCCATCTGCTCCCTTCCATTTCTGCCTTTTTGTGGTTGGTTCTATGGGAATGTTTACTCATAGTACAATATAAGCACTCCCACAACTTTTCACAGTGAATGTGTAATAACATAAAGAAGTACAGCAGCTAGAGCCTTTAGCAACTATATACAATATAAATTATTAGTTAATAAGATTATCAACACCCTATACACTTGCAAGCCATCATTGCAGTGAAAATAAATTAGAAGTAGAAATAAGGATGCAATACAAATATGGGACATACACGAAATTATTGTGGATCATCAATGTGGATTTCGATGTAACAGATCAACTACAGATCAGATTTTTGCATTCATCAGATATTGGAGAAAAAATGGGAGTACAGTGAGACAGTACATTAGCTATTTGTAGACTTCAAGGAAGCCTATGATTCAGTTAGGAGAAAAGTATTGTACAATATTCTGATAGAGTTTGGGATACCCATGAAACTAGTTAAGCTGATTAGAATGTGTTTAAATGAAACTTACAGTAAAATCCATATAGGTAAATATTTGTCTGATAAATTTCCTATCCAGAATAGTCTAAGACAAGGAGATGCTTTATCGCCATGGCTTTTCAACTTTGCTTTAGAATATGACATTAGGAAGGTCCAGGAAAAACAGATGGGACTGAAATTAAATGGGACACTTCAGCTGTTGGCCTATGCCGATGATGTGACTCTACTGTGTGATAATATAAATACCATAAAGATAAAAACACAAACTTCAATTGATGCAAGTAAGGAGGTTGGTCTAGAAGTAAACACAGAGAAAATTAAGTATATGTTACTATCTCGTGACCAAAATGCAGGGCAAAATCATGATATAATGATAGGAAACAGATGTTCTGAAAATGTGGCACAGTTCAGACATTTGGGAACGATGATCACAAATGAAAATCTGACTGAGGAGGAAATTAAGATGAGATTGACCTCGGGTAATGCTTGCTAGCATTCAGTCCAGAACCTTTTGTCTTCTCATCTGCTGTCCAAAAACATAAAAATTAGTATATGCAAAACTATAATTTTGCCTGTGGGTCTGTATGAGTGTGAAACTTGGTCTCTCACATTAAAGGAGGAACACAGACTGAGGGTGTTGAGGAAAATATTTGGACCGACAAGAGATGAAGTGACAGGAGGTTGGAGAAAATTGCATAATGAGGAACTTCATAACTTGTACTCTTCTCCAAGTATAATTTGAATGATCAAGTCAAGGAGGATGAGGTGGGCAGGGCTTGTAGCATAAATTGGAGAGATGAGGAATGCATATATTCATAGACTATTGGTGGGAAACCCAGAAGGAAGGAGACCATTGGGAAGACCAAGGCATAGGTGGGTGGGCAATATTAAAATGGATCTTAGAGAGATAGGATGGGATGGTATGGATTGGACTGATCTGGCTCAGGATAGCGGCCAGTGGTAATGAACCTTCGGGTTTGATAAAATGCTGGGAAATTCTTGAGTAGCTGCAGATTTGGCTTCTCCTCAAGAAGGGCTCAGCACCATATGCAAGTAAGTAAATACAAATATGGGTAATACTAAATAATATTGAGCATCAGTCTGAAAGGTTTACAGTGAAAGGAACTAGGTAACTAATTGCTGCTTACATGGGCCACAATTACCTATATTTGCAAATGAGATGTTCTAAATAAAAACTGAAAACCTGTTTAACCAGCATGACCCACCGGCCACTGCAGAACCTCTTTATGCCTCAATGGTCACAAAAACGTTTTTGTATAAATAAAAAAGGAGTCTGATTCTGAGGCCACTGCATTACTCTTTGTTCTTCAAATTACCATAAGTAGGTGCAAGGCTATGGATGTGGTGGGTGAAATGTAATGATAAAACATTATAAAAAAACATAATGTAGAAACAAATCACATGCTATTTCATTCCAACACAATTACCAAAGTTATGTATATTTTATATTAATGGTGCTTATATTCATAAAATAATGAATAAATATCTTACAATAGAAATAAGTGTGAACTCCCATTATTACAATGTTACTAACCTGATTTACTAATAATGCCACTCAAAAATTCATTCAGGAAACTTGATGAATTTCCAGAATTATCCAAAATCTCTTTCTGATATTTACCTGTAAAAATAAACAGAACAAATTCTTTAATCCATTTCATTTTAAGTGATGAAAATTTCGAGACAACCAACCCCAGTCACGGTAAAGATAGACCAAAAACAACTGGAGAATGTGAAATGTTTTAAATATGTGGGTAGCTTGTTAACAGATGATGGAAGGTGTACTTTTGAAATTAAATCTAGGATTGCCAAGGCAAAAGCTGCATTTAGCAAGAAGAAGAATCTTTTACCAGCAAATTTGACTTAAATTTGAGAAAGAAACTAGTGAAATGCTACATTTGGAGCATGGCTTTGTACGGGGCTGAAACTTGGACACTTAGGGCAGTAGATCAGAAACACCTGGAAAGCTTCAAAATGAGGTGTTGGAGAACGATGGAGAATATCAGTTGGCCCGCTTATGTGAGAAATGAAGAAGTGTTATTTAGAGTCAGTGAGCAGAGGAATATCCTACATGAAATAAGAAAATGGAAGGCTAATTGGGTTGGTCATATCTTACGCAGTAACTGCCTTCTAAAAGAAGTTATTGAAGGAAAGATAGAGGGGCAGATAGAAGTGACCAGAAGATAAGGAAGAAGATGTAAGAAGGTGCTGGATGACCTTGGGGACAGAAGAGGATATTCTCATTTGAAGGAGAAAGCTCTAGATCGCATTAAGTGGAGGAACTGTTTAGGAAGATACTGTGGACCTGTCGTCTGACAGATTACTGATGAATGAATGAACCACACTGGACTTTCTCATTGATACACACTAACATTCAACAACTATAAAAGCTTATTTATCCCACTGAAGCAAACTCATGGAACACTTTTATTGAACTATGTTTTGGACCAAGAAATGGCTCGTGCAATACCAGTAATTCATGTAAAATGAGCTTGAGGGGGCCTAAATCAATGACAAAGTGTTTGATTTTTCCTCAAGGTTGGCATGGAGAACTTAGAAAACATCATTTCTATGATTTCTCTGTTGTGTATTTATTCTCCAACAGGTCCTCTACTGTTTTGTGTTGATTCGTTGTCATGGAAAAGTGTTTAGGTTTCCGTTACCTAGCAGTGGCTGTCTTGGAGAAAACTGCATAATGAGGAGGATGAGTTGGGCAGGGAATGTAACACAAATGGGGAGAAGAGGAATGCATATAGGATATTGATGGAAAAGCCAGAAGGAAGGAGACCACTGGGAAGACCAAGGCATAGGTAGGTGGATAATATTAAAATGGATCTTAGAGACAGGAATGGGTAGTATGGACTTGATTGATCTGGCCCAGGATAGCGACCAGTGGAAAGCTCTTGTGAACATGGTAATAAACGTTCAGGTTCCATAAAATGTTGGGAATTTTTTGAGTAGCTGCGTGAAGGGCCGCTTCTCAAGAATGGCTTAGCTCCATGAAGTTAGTTATCAATATATTCTTAACAATATTTTCTTAACTGGCCAGTCTTCAGTTGCAATGTGTAGCAAAATAATACAGGTCACCTAATGACAGAAAAGGCCATAAATAAAATACTCAGCTACCACATTTTTAAACAGGCCACTCTGATCATATCATGAACTTAAAATGGCATATCTGTTCTTATGTGGAAGAAAAAGCAGCAGCATTTACCTTATGATTTATTATAGACACACTGTCTCTCCTATAAACACTAAACCATTAAAAATGTCCATATTTTCAGCAGTTTCATTCTCAATCTAGTTAACATTTGTCTTTCAAATTTTCTTTTAATATAGCTGGACACATTTAGAACAACCTGTCCTTCTTTGCTTCTTAGCAAATGTCTACTTGTATGTTTTACTGAACTGACATTAACAGTTCCCTAGTGACATGCACTTTGCATCACCAGTATAACAAGTAGAAAGCCTACATGTAGTGAGAAGGGCTACCTGCTGCTACTGCAGCTACTACTACTACTACTACCAGTATGATTATTACTACTACTACTACTATGATTATTACTACTACCACCAGTCATTACTACCACTACTACTAATACTACTGCTATCATGTCACCACTACCTCCTCAGCCACCACCACTACAAATACAATTGCTACTATCACCATCACAATTATCACTACAACAACTACATACTACTGCCACCACCACAATTGTTACTACAGGCACTAGTATTAAAACCACCAACACAGTTACTACTACTATGCAGCTGGCACGTAAGGCTGACAACCTTACTGCCATATTTGAGCCGACTGTCTAGATAATGTGGGCCCTTCAACGTCTCACAACCTTATGGGCCTTCACAGCCTGTGACAGGGATAGCTTTACTTGCCACCACCACCAAGATTACAACTACTACAACTGATGCTAGTACTACTACCACTATGATACCACTGCCAATATTACTGCCATGACTACTACCATGACAAACATCACCTACCACAGCCATCATGAGGATAACCATCACCACCACTGCCATTCTCATCATGAACAAACTGAAACCACCACGGCTATCATCATAACAACCAACATCATGACTACAGCCACTGTCACTACTGTTGCCACACCCAGCACTGACAACTACCATTCCAACCATTACTGCAACCACCACTGCCACAGTCACCACCACTACAACTATTACTGCCACCTTCTCCTGATGTCAAGAATCAGTTTGGACCAGGTCTGCAGTGGTAGTGACAGATGTCATGTTTTAATACGTATAGGTGTTTCCCAGCTTGCAGACTTATTCTGTTCAAGAAGAGCAGAACAGTGGACCAATACTGAAATATTTTCTGTAATCTACTGTGCACCTAGTTGTGGGAAAATTAATTATTAATTAAAATTGATTAATCTTAATTTATTTTTTGTCATAAACATTATTTAAAATAAGTGTCTATTCTGAAAATATAGTGCCTTCCTGTGTTTCTAAGTACCTGAAATAAATCTTTATAATGAAGAAAGCAGTCTTCTGGGATGTGGCACCATGTAGATGTGGTGTTAACCGACGTTTCAGACGAATGTATCGCCTCCATCTTCAGGGTAGAAGGAAAAATAAGAAATCTGCAAGTGAAGAGACCGTGAGAACCAGTACAACAGACTGGACTGATGTTGGAAATAAACACAGCTATGTGAGAGCAGTGAAGGGAGGGGGGGGGAAGTCTACATGGGAAATCAGTGGTGAGGGAGGGGGGAAGGGGGAAACAGAAGCAGGGTTTTGTATAAGATATTGTGTTGGGGGAGAGAAAGGCAAGGTTAAAGAGAGGGCACTAACCCTTAGGCTGGGGGGTGGGGGGGTTGTTATGTTAGTCGGTCATCGCCTGTGTAGCCTTGTGGATCTGGTGTCATGTCCTGAGGGGGTTCTTTAGGGAACAGTTGAAAGGCTTCCATGACTTGCTGAGACAAAACTCCCCCTCCCTGTTCATATTTTTGGGATGGAGTTCGATCTCAATAGCTTCCCTAATGATGCGATCCATATATCGGGTCTTGGTGGTGAGGATGGAGGTATTCTGAAGCTGAATGCGGTGTCCCAGATCGGTGCTGTGTTCAGCTACGGCTGACTTGTCCGGATGTTTGAGACAGATGTGCCGCTGATGCTCCTTCAACTTCATGTCCATGGAGCGGCCCATCTGCCCAATATAGACCTAGCCACACTCGCATGGGATACTGTATACACTCACTGTCCTTAGTCCTAGGCTATCTTTGACTGGCCAGAGGAAACTGGATATTTTGTTTGGAGGCAGACCCACTGCTTTGATGTTGTTTTGTCTCAACAAGTCATGGAAGCCTTTCAACTGTTCCCTAAAGAATCCCCCGGGACATGATGCCAGATCTGCAAGGCTACACAGGCCAGGACCAACTAACATAGCAACCCCCCACCCCCAGCCTAAGGGTTAGTGCCATCCCTTTAAACTTGCCTTTCTCTCCCCTGACACAATATCTTATACAAAACCCTGCTTCTGTTTCCAGCCCCTTCACCCCTCCCTCTCCACTGATTTCCCATGTAGACTTATGCCCCCCTCCCTTCACTGCTCTCACATTTTTTTTTTAATCATCTCCTCTATTGACAATCAGATACTACAATCCACTGCTCTCACATAGCTGTGGTTATTTCCAACATCAGTCCAGTCTGCTTGTACCGGTTCTCATGGTCTCTTTGCTTGCGAATTTCTTATTTTTCCTTCTACCCTGAAGGTGGAGGCGATACGTTCCTCCGAAACGTCGGTTAACACCACATCTACACGGTGGCACATCCCAGAAGACTGCTTTCTTCATAGTCACTGCCGTGAAAACCTCAAATCTTACAAATCTTTATAACGCTTAAAAATCTGAAGCCTAGTTATCACCAATACGAGCTACTGAAAGAGATTAGTCTTAATTTAGAAAGCTGAACTGAACCACATAGCCAATCACATGTGTTGATAAATACAGATACTGTTGTTCATGTATGCTCTTACCAAAGAGTATGGGTGCAGTTTCATCTCTAGTAACACCTGTGAGAAGTGGGATATTGGGAAATTTCCCACTTTGCAATCCATCTAAAGGGCTTTCTGAAAGGAAGTTTGGCAAGAATCTTCCATCATTAGCCCCTTCAGTGCAGGGAGCAGGTCCTAGTAGACCCGTGATTCCTGCTAGAACTCCCTGAGTAGCAAGTCTCAGTTCCTACAAAATAAAAAAAAGGCAACAGTAGTAGTAGTAGTAGTAGTAGTAGTAGTATAGTATCAGAAACAATTGGAGTAACAGCAACAGTAGTATTTGGAGTAGCAATAGCAGCAGTAGTAGTAACAGTTGTACTGGCAGTAGTAGCAGTAGTGGTAGTGGTAGTGGTAGTACTAAAATGATTTTACTTTATGTTATAATAGTGACAGCAGACATAGTGGACATAGCGTAGAAGACAAAATTAGTAGATATTGTGAACTGTGGCCATTGTAATTTGGATACATAAACCAATCTGGGAAGTGTGGCACTGGTGTAGGGAATAGTGTCAATTTACTTATAGCAGTACACTGTGTATGTGGTAGAAATTACAGCAAAATTTTACATTCAGCGTATCTTTATATATTCTATTAAATTAACACATTTTTAATAAACAGATGATGGAACAAACATGATTTTAAAACCGAAATTTACCATTGATTCCATTATATACCAGCTACTGTTCCTCAATATTTTAGAACAGTCAGGTGTTCTGAATTAAATGGAGACTTATTATTGTTCACTATGTTCCTAGGATGGGAAGAGAATCATGGGATTCAAAATGTTGGCATCGAAGACTCCCAGGGGAATAGAATAGTAGATCAGAGGCAAGTGCTGAAAATTTGGGAAAATTATATTTCAGAACTATATGATCGACCTAATCGGCCAGAAACCTTAGAAGTTGAACCGGAAGAAGAAGTAGATACAGACGAGAAAGGACCATATATTTTACAAAGTGAGGTGGAAAAAGCTATCAAGGAAATGAGGAAGGGAAAGGCTACAGGAGATGATGATGTACCTGGAGATGTGCTCAAGTTACTGGGAGAAGGTGGTTTGAAAACACTGACAAAACTAATGAACACCATATATGAAAGTGGAGAGTGGCCCAAGGACTTTACAGAAGTTACAATGATTGCCTTAAAGAAAAAGACAAAAGCTACAAAATGCAGCGACCATCGCACAATAAGTCTTATTGCACATACAGCAAAGATAATAGCAAAGATACTTAAAAGAAGAATTGAAAGGAAAATAGAGGATGTACTTGGAGAAGATCAGTTTGGATTTAGAAGAGGAAAAGGAACCAGGGATGCAATTGGGATGATGAGAATTATAGCGGAACGAACTTTGGAGATAGATGAAGAACTGTGTGTTTGCTTCATAGACTGGCAGAAGGCATTTGACCGGGTAAACTGGACCAAATTAATGCAGATCCTGAAAGAAACAGGTATCGATTGGCATGAAAGAAGATTGATTAGCAAATTGTACATGGATCAGAAAGTTAGAGTACGACTGGACAGGGGGGAGACAGGAAGTGTGCAGATTGGAAGAGGAGTTCGACAAGGATGCTGTTTATCACCAATTCTGTTCAACTTGTACAGCGAATGCCTTACCAAGGAAGCTCTGGATGGGCTCGGAGACTTCAAAGTAGGAGGGCAAATTATTCAAACTGTGAAATATGCAGATGACCTTGTGTTAATGGCTAAGGAAGAAACTGTGCTACAGGGCATGATTGATAGACTAATTGAAATTGGAAGGTGCTATGGCATGGAAATGAATGTGGAGAAAACAAAAGTAATGAAAATTTCGAGACAACCAACCCCAGTCACAATAAAGATAGACCAAAAACAACTGGAGAATGTGAAATGTTTTAAATATTTGGGTAGCTTGTTAACAGATGATGGAAGGTGTACTTGTGAAATTAAATCCAGGATTGCCATGGCAAAAGCTGCATTTAGCAAGAAGAAGAATCTTTTTACCAGCAAATTGGACTTAAATTTGAGGAAGAAACTAGTGAAATGCTACATTTGGAGCATAGCTCTGTATGGGGCTGAAACGTGGACACTGAGGACAGTAGATCAGAAACATCTGGAAAGTTTCGAAATGTGGTGTTGGAGAAGGATGGAGATCAGTTGGACCGATTATGTGAGAAATGAAGAAGTGTTAACTAGAGTCAGTGAGCAGAGGAATATCCTACACGAAATAAGAAAACGGAAGGCTAATTGGACAGGTCATGTTTTACGCAGAAACTGCCTTTTAAAAGAAGTTATTGAAGGAAAGATAGAGGGGCGGATAGAAGTGACAAGAAGATGTAAGAAGATGCTGGACAGAAGAGGATACTGTCATTTGAAGGAGAAAGCTCTAGATCGCATTAAGTGGAGGAATTGTTTCGGAAGAGACTGTGGACCTGCTGTCTGACAGATTACTGATGATGATGTTACAATCCAGATGGTAGCGGGTTCAAGTCCCGATGAGGTCATTGGATTTTTTTCAGTTCACCTAATCCTTCCAATGGCCCTGAGGTCGACTCGGTCTCTAACAGAAATGAGTATCAGGAATTAATTAAATAATTTTCCTGGGAGTAGATCGCGCCCGGCACATAAGGCTGACAACCTTACCGCCATTGCCTCACAACCCTATGGGCCTTTACGGCCTGTTACAGGGATAGCTTTTACTTTTTTTTACTTACCTGGAGACCAGAGTCAGCTTGAATGAGAGTTGAAACTGATACTTCTTGTAGACACTTGACCATTTCAAGCACAGGATTTTCAGGACAGCCATTTTGTTTTGCTAATTCACGACCAGTTGCAAGAGGATTATGATCAATAGCAAAGGATGAGAGTGCTGATCCACTCATGGCTAGTACTCCACCCAGAATTCCTTCGAAATAATTGTATGGAATTACTGGTATTAAATTTGCAGATTATAAAAATCACATTTTCAAAATATTCAGGTTTACCAGTGGTGAATATGAGATAATTTAGTATTATTCACAAATTCTCAAGAAATATAAATTTTGTTCTCTAATAAAATTTTACCTTTATTTTAAAATACATATATTAAGTAACATACCTCTTCATGTATTTATGTAAGATGGCAGTTATCTACTGTAATCATCAAATTCACATCACTCAAGCTTTAACAGAGCTGTCTATTTCCTTTTTCTCTCTCTGTGGAAAGCAGAGGAATTGAATCGCATGGCAACTGTTTCGTTCTTTTCTTCCAATATGTAGAATAGCTTTTTAATTTAATTTGCATAAAAATTGCAATGAGATTTTCCTTGGTCAATTTTCTATTTATATCGTTTTCATTATCCTGCAAAAGTTTCTGCAATTTTTTTATTTTTGTTTTTGGATATATTGATATAATTTATTTTTGTCTTAGTAAATTTACTTCCTCTTGAGTCACTGCTTTGCAATTAACATGAGGGGCTCTGCAGGTGCTGTAGCATAATATAGTATGAAATACTGTTAACAATTGACATCTGCTATGAGTAATCCTCTAATAAATATTCCTCTGGATTCCCCAGAAGACAGCTAACGTAAGGTTCAGTGATAAATGTGTCACTTCTACTTCCAATGTACTGATGGTTGTCTGGATGTGGATCATTGCAGTTCTTTGTAGTTATTTTTGTGGAGAAGAATAAAATATCATACTAGTTGAATATATACAGGTATCTAACATAACAACATAAAATGTCACTCTGTAGTACATGTATGCAGCCAGGATTTTTCTATGGGGAGGGGGTCAGGTGGGATATTTGCTTGAAAACTTATGTTTAAGCTGTTTAAGAATACTTTAATCTTTCATTCTGGAGTATGCAAGAGAGATTAAACTCTAGACAAAAATAATTACAACTTTGGTATTAATTTTTTATATATTTTCTTAAATTCTTCAGTTGTTTCTTCCATAAATCCAAATTGAGGGGGAAAACAGTGAGCCTGTATGGAGCCAGGTTTGAATATATCCACTCTAGCGCTGGGAGTCACAGGAGGCAACAAGAAGGGAACCCAGTGTCTGGAGTTATAACTGGGCCACCCTGTTCCTGGGGGATATAAATATGGTGACCTGGGACTCTAGGTTGTGAGAGTCTCAAATCTGAGATATAAAATATCTACATTTGCTTTAAATCTGAACCATTCTGGCAGTTCATGACGATGCTTGCCATATTTCTGGTCCATTTGCAGAGGATACTTCCTTACATCACCATGTTTCCCACTTCACACTGCTCTGCTCATGCATGTTTTATTCATACACATTCACTGCTCTTTCTCCTGGAATATTTGAGTGTATCTTTCATCACTGTCAATGATATTCCCTTCCAATTATCTGTTCACATTCAGATATGAACAACAATCTAGAACCAGATATTTATAGGCAGGGATGATTTATAGGATGAAGATATGTAAAATCCTCCAACAAGTGTTTCAATTTACCTTGTGTAAGCTGCGAGAGGGACAGTAGGACTGCACTGCTAGCTCCAGTTCCCTGCCCAAACACAGTGATTTTGTTAGGAGTTCCACCAAAAAACTTTATGTAATCTCTGATCCATTCAAGAGCTAAGGCCATGTCAAACAATCCAATATTGCCTGGTAATTCTTTCACACCAGCACTGATGAAACCTACATTTAAAAGCAGAAATGACTAAATGAATACCTGCACTGTTTCTCTTACTTATTTTATGGTTCACCTGATTGCCAGGGTAATACTACCCCTGCCAAACATCCAGGCACACACAAGCACATATACAAACACACACATGTCCACATGCACATGTTTACAAACACAGGTGCACAGAGAAAATCTTTGCATTTGATTAATATCTTAAAGACTGACTTCTTTCTCTTTTCTGTGCACAGTTTCTCTAATGAAATTCATGTTGGTGGAATCACTGTCCACGCATTTTCAGTGCAGCTAAACTGTTGTATTCACAGTGCACAAAATACAGTTGAACCATATCCTCCATAGTCAACCTTATGCAGGTGAACAATTCTGTCCATTGTGGACAGTGTGCAGCTAAGCTGTTTTCTCCATCATGGACTTCGTACAGATGAGCAGTTTTGTTCATAAGTCAGTATTCAGCTAAACTGATCTGCCCATAATGCACTGAGTCAGTTAAACACTTCTGTCCATATTAAATGGTGTGCAGATGAACTTTTCTCTTCATAAAGCACAATCATCTTTAAAGTGCTGCTAAATGTTTCTGGCCATAATAATGAAAATGTTCATTTCAATTAAAATGTACATATTTCATGTCAGGGCCTAAGTAATCCATGTGGGATGAATGGAAAATTATGGATGATGAGACTAGTTTTACATTCCTGAAAAGCAATATAAGGAAAATACACAAGTTCCTTTTGTGTTATCTTTTAAAATATATGTGTTATGTCATATATTTTCTTAATTTTATCAACCAATAAAATTTGATATAAAAACATGAACAACGTGCCTACTTTTTCTTGGATATAATATGGATATCAGATTTAGTTCAGTGAATATACAGGAAGAACTAGAACATGTATTCAAAAAAATTCCTAAATACCACTTGAAAATTTTGTTAGGAGATTTCAGTGCCAAAGTAGGTAGGGAGAAAATTAAGTATATGTTGCTGTCTCACCACCAAAATGCAGGGAAAAATCATGACATAACGATAGGAAACAGATGTTTTGAAAATGTGGCACAATTCAGATATTTGGGAACGAAGTAAACAAATCAAAACCTGTTTGAGGAGGAAATTAAGAGGAGATGAAATCAGGTAATGCTTGCTACCATTCAGTCCAGAACCTTTTGTCTTCTCGTCTGCTGTCCAAAAACATAAAAATTAGAATATACAAAAATATAATTTTGCCTGTAGTTCTGTATGGGTGTGAAATATGGTCTCTGACATTAAGGGAGGAACATAGACTGAGGGTGTTTGAGAACAGGGTGTTGAGGAGAATATTTGGACTGAAGAGGGATGAAGTGACAGGAGGTTGGAGAAAACTGCAAAATGAGGAGCTTCATAATGTGTACTCATCTCCAAGTATAATTAGAATGATCAAGTCAAGGAGGATGAGGTGGCCAGGGCATGTAGCACGAATGGCGAAGAAGAGGAATGCATTTAGAATATTGGTGGGAAAGCCAGAAGGAAAGAGACCACTGGGAAGACCAAAGAATAGGTGGGTGGACAATTTGAAAATGGATCTTTGAGAGATAGGATGGGATGGTATGGATTTGAATGATCTGGCTCAGGATAGGGACCACTGGAGGGATCTTGTGAACATGGTAATGAATCTTTGGGTTCTGTAAAATGTTGGGAAATTCTTGAGTAGCTGCAGATTTGGCTTCTCCTCAAGAAGGGCTCAGCTCCATAAGTAAATAAGTAAGTCTGTATATACTTTGGTGGTTTAGGAACAATGTCTGATGATGACTGTTTACAGTAAAAATATGTAGCGTATCAAAAAATATAAAAAATAAGCTTGTATGCCAGTGTCATCTTATGATTTAGATCTGTGTATGTCTATGTATCCATCCGTCTGTCTGTCTCTGTCCACATGTCCATCCATCCATCCATCCATCCATCCATCTATCCATCAATTTGTACATGTATACTTTTGTCAGCAATTTGTAATATGTCTCACCAAGGGAGCCAAGTCTGTACTGAATAGTGACCACAACAGTTTTCTTCTTGACAAGATGACGCACACCGTACTGTGACGCTGAGCCCCGCCTATGTCCTCCACCATGGATCCACATCAGAACTGGGAGACCTTCATTGCCATCTGGAAGCTGAGTTGTAACCATTAACAAAGTGACCCATTCTCATTACCACATAAGCTTCTTGAATATTTGTCCAGTAAGATGTTCAGTGCAGAGATATGTGACAGACTTGGCTGTTATGACTTCAATGACAAGCTGTGCTAGATGATTTATACATACCTTAAAGAAATAATAATCTTTAGCCATTTTCCCTATTTTGAAAAAATAAAAGTTAACTTGTGAGATCCCTTTGCTATCTGTGTGTATGTGTATCCTCCCCATTAAATTGAATGGCACAACTAATCCTTATGAAGCTTGGTATGTATATCAAGGCACCAAAGCCCATCTCAAAGGCATAATCCATAAATCCCTCACATAAGTTTTACATTAATGACTTACNTACCCCAATGACCATAGATGATGAAATAAAATTACCAAAGGTGAAAGAAACTAAATTTCTAGGACTAATTATTGATGATACCATCACATGGAAACAGCATATTAACTATGTTATCAATAAAATTGCAAGGTCATGTTATGCGTTGAGAAACATAAAGCATTTTATCCCATTAGATACATTAAAGGTAATTTATTTTGCACACATTCACTCCATTTTAAGCTATGGCATAATTTTCTGGGGTAACGCTTCCTATGCCTGCAATGTCTTTAGACTACAAAAGAAGGCTATGAGAATTATTGCAAATTTTGGTCCAAGAGAATCATGTAGACATCTATTTGAGAAATTCGAAATACTGTCATTCTATTCCCAATTCATATACTCATTGATTTTATTCACGATTAATAATGATCATCTTTTTAATGCTATTACCATGATTCATGAACATAAAACCCGAACCCATAATAATCTATATTTGCCTTCTGTGAACCTGACAAAGTATAGTCAGAGTGCATATGTGGCGGGTATTAAAGCCTTCAACCATTTACCTCAAACTTTAAAAGAGTTGACTTTGGATGTACCAAATTTTAAGAGAGCACTAAAGAGATTTTTACTTCATCACTCCTTTTATTCCATGAAAGAATACTACCAACAGAAATGGGTATAATGTGAAATGTAAGAGAACACACAGATTGTGACGACAAATGAACTGATATAGAAATATGTCATAAACTACAAATTATGTAATTATCCTGTTTTATTTGTCTCTTTTTTATTGATTGTCTCTTTTATATGCATTTTAATTTGACGCACTTGATTAATGGAATGAGTAATGAATGAATGTCTTAATGGAAATTTTAATTTTATTTATTTTAGTCCATTATAAATCTTGATAAATTTCTTGATCATTGTTTAATGTGTATTATAAGTATTATAAGTTTACCTCATTTAATTGCAATATTACTGTATTATTGTATAGCTACTATGTATTCTAACTTGACTTGTTCCATATCCTATGGTGTCTCACCTGTACAGGATTTACGGAATGTAAATAAATTCAATTCAATTCAATTCAATTCAACCAATATTACAGCCCTTAAAATTTCTGAGTCAAAACCTTAATATTTCTTGAATGTCTGTACCAATCTTCATGAAATTTTGTGCACATATGTCATGTCACTAAAGCCATGTCAGTGGTGTATATCATCAGTAATACCAATCATATAACCCTTGAAGTTAGTGAGGTAATACCATTAATATTAGTCAAATGCCTGAACTGATCATCATGAGACATCACATGTGGTAGTAGCAGAGAAAACTATTGAACATGGGCCATACATTAGCAGATAGCATATGGAGGTGGTAAGCAAGACAAGACTATGCACAAAAGTCAAATATCGCAATTGTGTATCAGTATAGCCATACTTCTCATGGTTGTGAATACTGTTCACTTGCTATAAGCCAGAACAAATTCTGTCATAATTTCTATTTGTCAAAAATGAGTGTTTTTAAACAACTATTACTAACATCTTTGCAAATTCAAATTAAAGAGTGATAAATATCGTATCACAGTCAGTTCTTTGCAGATATGGAAGAAAAAATGTCAACTTAAGGGTCAAATTCCTTGCCATATATTAGTAATTTGTAATAATTTCCTCAAATCTAATTTAATTATGAAAAAGCTGTTCAACTGAAATCACAAAATATAGTAACCCTTGTATAATTTAAATTTAATTGCAGAACCTGAACACGCAGATTAAAACATAAAAATGAAAGAAGAGAAATTGGCTTAAACAGGCAGGCCACAAGATGTAAAGATATTATATTCAGGAAAACAGAGTTTCTCCAATTAAATACTAATTAAAACAATATCAGCAAAAATTTTCTGAGATGTGTATGATATAACTACCATCGATATGAAAAAAAAAAGAAAAAAAACACACACACACACAACCTGGACATTCACTGAACAAGCTTCTCCAACAGATAACTGTGAGGTCACATTATAAAGGAAACTATGTTCATATGGAAGAGGAGAAACACATAGGAAAACACAACTGTGATATGATCTCCTTCACTATATGGACAAGCAATCAAGCATGTTTCAACTTCACAAATCATTCCATCTTTTGCAAGTTCATCTTCAGCCTCAATATTCTTTTAGTTTACACTGTACATTCTATTTAGGTATGCTTTCATCCCTTCACTTCCATACAGCAATGCTGGTACTGCTACTCCTTTATAACATCTCAGTTGTGTTTTAAAAGCACAGATTTCTGAGTTGTAACGCTACACTCTGGAAAAAGTCCAATCCACTTGAGCAGATCTGTTTTCTATTTGCTTTCTTACCTGCCTTACATTATGACCCTGAAGATGGGGGTGATATATTCCTCTGAAACTCTGGACTTTTTCAAAAGAACACAAGCATTACAACTCAGAAGATTCCATTCTTCATAGTCACCACTGTGAGAACCTCAAATTCAATTGGTTTTCTTTCCTTGTTTTAATTTTTAAGGTTTTTAAATTATGGCATATTCTGCCATACTTACTAAGTTTGTTATTTAGGTCTTTGTCCTGCTGTATGTGTTATGTCACTTCATAGATAAGTAAAATGAGATACCTGCTCTAATATATTATTATCAATAATTATTTTAACCCTGATGATGAATTTAACTTTGAAAATGTTAACTTTCAATTTTTTTAAATGAGATTTCCATATCATATATTTTATCAATATTGCATAAATTATAAACTGACTGCTGTAACTTAGCTGACTGTCTTGTATTAAAATCTGATAACACAGGTCTGCAACCAAAAAACTGCATAGGATATTTTTACTGTTTCTTATGGATTTTTACTCACTAAAACCGGAAATAATAGCAAAAAAATCCATCATGTCATTTTTTTGCAAAACTCATATATTTTTAGTTTAATTTTGCGTGAAATTTCTCTTCAACATGAAATCTGGTATCCTATTGTTGATTCTAAAAACCATATCCAATAATTATTTCTTACTTTAAAATAATATTTATAAGAGTGACTCTAAAAAATAATACAAATAGAAAATGGGTGGGATGGGGGGGCAGTGGAAGGGGTTGGTAGGGTGGGTTTGGCGGTGTGAGGAGCTCAGGTGATCATGTCCCAACACGTTTACTTTGTTTGTAGCGAAAGGTGAGGAATCTTACTAGCTCGGTTGAGCATGTTTGGACATGTTCTTTCGGGCAATAGGAATGAGTATAAACAAGCCTGCTGTCAGATTTGATCATGTCTCAACATGCTAAATAAGTTCATGATCTTGGTTGATGCATAAGCCACTCAGTTTACATCCTGCATTCAAACATGACTGTGCTTGTGTTTTAGCTCTGTATTATGGCTTAAAGAGGTTGTGTTATTTCTCCGGACAAGTTTTGTTTTGTTATATTTTAGCGTCCTGTTGCACTGATTTAAGTCCATGATTTATTTCAACCATCTTCCAGTGCATACACTCATCTATCTCCTCCTCTCACTCGCACTACATGTTTTGGCACAAAAGTGCCATCTTCAGGTGCTTATTCGATTTACGCTAAACTAGTTCATTGCATGCCTTGTCATCTTCATATTAAAATAACTGAAATATATATTTATCATATATACTGATGAATGTTAAGAGTTAAAAATATTAAACTTGTTCAGGATTTTCCATCCCTACGTCATATCTCACTACGCGAGTCACACCTATCCTCTTCTGTTGGAGCACTCTTTCACTATCGTGTGTGTATTGTGCTTTGTGTTGTGTCTTGCTCCTGTGACTGCGTGTGTTATACTGTGTGTGTTGAGCAGTATAAC
>NW_019718270.1:542280-563282 GCF_002891405.2 Cryptotermes secundus | reverse complement strand
TTAAAAGTCAACAAAGAAACATAAGTGATTTTGTGAAGAAAGTGTATTTTGCTTATTTCAAATTGAAACTTGGGGATCAAGACAAACCTTGGGCTCCTCACAAGGTGTGTAGAGGGTGCGAGGAAGATCTTCATTTGTGGTTTAAGGGTAAGAAAAACTCATTTCGTTTTGGAATTCCTCTGATGTGGCATGAGGAACAAAACCACACGACTGGTTGTTATTTCTGTTCGGTAGATATGAAAGGCTTTCATACAAAAAATAAAAGGAAATATCTTAGCCAAACCTTAATTCAGCTATTCGTCCAGTGCCTCATAGCTCTTAAATACCAGTTCCCCTCCCACCTTCCAGTTTGGATGATATACAGAGTGATTCGGAGGACGGAACTATATTACCACCCCAGGATGAATCCAGCTCAGATTTTTCTGTTAATGAGGGACCCCAACCTTTTTCTCAGAGTGAGCTCAATGACTTAATTAGAGATTTAGGCCTTTCCAAAGATGCAGCCGAATTGCTAGGGTCAAGACTAAAAAATAAAAACTTGCTGTCACCTGGAACATCATTCTCATGGTACAGGCACCGAGAGAAGGAATTCACTCAGTTTTTCTCCAAAGAGGGAAATGGGAGAAAAAGAAAAAGAAGCATGGGACTCCTTCAAAGACATAGTAGTGCACAAGTTTTTGGGGAACACTAAAGACCCTCTCTACAAAACCAATGTACAACGCATGTTGGCTGCATATAAAGCTCAAGGCTGCAAGATGAGCTTAAAAGTTAATTTCTTACACGCCCATGTCGACTACTTTCCCGAAAACTTGGGAGGCTATAGTGAAGAGCAGGGTGAACGATTTCACCAGGATGTCCATGATATCGAAAGATGCTACCAAGGAAGATGGAATGCGAATATGCTAGCTGACTGCTGCTGGATGATCAAGCGGGAAACGGAAAATGGAAAGCGAAAGCGTGTTCGGAGAAGCATCAAAGAGAAGAAGAAAAGGTTTCACAGGCAAAAAGACTGAACACAGAATGTTAAATATATCGTGAAGGAATATTTTGTTTAATTATGAGAAATAATATGTTTAGTTCAATGTAATAAAATTAGTGTTTTTTTTTCATTGCTGTTATGATTTTTATTGTAAACCCCTATTATTTTCCAAAAAATCGTACATGATAGGGGGAAATTGAGGTCATTTTTGGATTCAGCTTCCTAGAAAACATAAAGGTTACCAAAAATATTCCATGCAGCTGAAAAAAAAATATATTTTTGCAGACCTGTGTAATCTGTGAATAGTAAAATTTTGAAATATGTTCCTTCTCTTGTTTTAATTCCTGATTACTTTAGTCTTTTCTTTCCCTCAGGAGGTCATCAGGATAAATGTTAAATGGAGGGAAGGCCACAACCTTAATTTATTATGATTTCCTTTATGGGTAAGATTACAGCATATATTTTATACCTACTGAAGGAGTGAAGACATTAAGAAAGAGACAATCCTCACTGCCTATAACAGCTGTTTTGTTCAGAGGATCTGGCTGAGGGCATGGAGGACCTGCTCTAGTTGCATTGACATCACCTGCCAGTTGCAGTTTTTTTGGTCGCTGTAATCAGAATAAACCAAACCTTAACAACAGAAACAAAAAAAAATCCTTTGGTACATGTGATAAACACTACCAGAAAGTGGAATAATGAGATGGAATGTTCAGATTATGACCTTCTGGGTTGTGACACAAGGTAAATAACAATGGTTTGAAGGAATATGCTGCCTCCATCTTCAGGAGCAAAGACTAGCTGGTGTCACAATCCAGAAGACCACAGTGGGAACAATCACTGCAGTGAAAACTTCAACACTTTTAACAGTCGGGCTGAATTTGTAAGTTATTTATTTTAAGTCAGCATGTCAGCCAAATTTATATTACAGACATAAATATATGCATTATGGTATCAGGTCCACTGTGAAAAGTTGATACACCACCTCCTGACTGCAACATTTTGTCTCATTATTTGTCATGACTTCCTAGCCTCTTATGAGCACTTTCTATGGCAGAAATCAACGGCAGTCATAAGATAACAAGTCAAGACTAAATTCAGATAAGTGCATGTTGTTCCCTGCACTGCTTCTAGTGATTAGATGCCAGGTCATGTAGTATGTCATCTGAATGAAAAGAAGAGAAAATGATATTCTAATTATAACGAGTATTAGTTCTGACAAAAGTTCCTCCAAATTTTTCTGTTACCCTTTTATTATTTATCACTTATCACATTCTAAAACAGTCCTTGTTATGTGAAATTTGTCCCATTTCATGATTAAATAATACAGTACATGAGTTACAGAAAGGAGTAATACAAGTAATTCAATAATGGAAACTGTTCTTTGCAATTTTGTATACATTATGTTCATATATTGTACATACACATCTATGGATTATTAAAGATTCAGATTTCTTGTTGTACAAGTAATTATAATCCATACAATACATGGCCAAGCTAGGACAGCTCAGTCAATATACCAGGTGGCTACAGGCTGGACGAATGAGGGATCAGAGTGCGAGTCCCAGTAGGATCAAGAATTTTCTCTTCTCCAAATTGTCCAGACTGGGTCTGGGGTCCAACCAACCTCCTATCCAATGGGTACCGGGGGCTCTTTCCCCAGGGCTAAAGTGGCAAGGTGTGAAGCTGACCACTCACCTCCAGCTAGTGCTGAGGTCAAGATAATGTGGATCTATACAAACTCGCCCATACACCTCCATGGTGCAGTGCTTAATTCATTGAGCACAGGGATAACTTTACCTTTATTTACAATACACTGCAATCAGAAAGTATTTACCCTTAATATTCACTGAACATTCACTATATTTTACTAAAGCTGTAGATTTCTATTCATATTTTATGCCAAATACCAGCTTTCTTGTATAATCAGCCATTTTGAGAATATCCATAGAAAAAATATGAGCTGTATATAAAGCAGGGCTTATACTGGACCAATACAAACCAAAATTGAATTTTTCCCACAAATTTAGTGTAGGCCTTCAGTATCAAAAGTCAGTGAAACGTGTAAGGTATTTTCAGAGATAAAACATGCATATACATTAATCTCAGTATTTAACATCTTTCTATATCTAATTTTCAAATGAATTAATTTACCACAATAAAGCCTACATGAGGGCAGTTTGGTAACCAGATACATCACAACTCATATGATTTTGAATACCCAGGCATTCTGTAGCCAATAGTAAAGTAACTTCTAGAGCACTATATAGCTGACACTGCCTTCCAGCACTGATATTCAAAATATTATAAATGAGTGACAGTGATCCAAGTTTCTGCATAGCCTGTGAATATATTGCCATGTGACTCTGACTCTAGATGGGCTTTGGATTGGTAATCAAATTTACTAAACTCCTAACTACAAGTAAGGGTTATGCTCTCACTGTTCTACACACTTCACACATCACATTATGTCTTCTCAGTCTGTTTCAGTCTTTATTAGCTGTTGTTTGCTAGCGGCTTTCAAAGATGGATGTTCCCCTTCCTCTGGGTTCCTGTACTATCCCCAGCCACAGTTACCAGCTTCTAGCAGCAACAGCTCACAACAGCTAAACCCCAGCATTATCTAACTCACTCACTCACTCACCAACAAACTGACTGACTGACTACTAACTTGTCCTACTTATAACATCTTGACATGGATTGCAGGAAACACAATTCCTCTGTTCCACTGTTGCTTATTTCATGGATGTTGCCTAGCAACGGGTCTACATGTCACACTGCCCTTTCCTTAAGGCTATTTTTACCAAACAGCTTACAGGCATACCGCCATTTCTTCTTATCCGAGGGCTGTGTTTGTGATGTCCGTGATTGGCATCATCTTCCTTCCCCATGCCTCGGTTCTAATGGTAATTACTTTCCAACTGCTCCCCCCTTAAGTCTGCTCATCCAGAGCAGTTCCCTGATAGGGTGCGAGCCAGTCCAAGTGTACCACCATCATCTTTGTACCTTTCCAAAGGCTATGTTTTGATGTTTCTTCTTTTGCTTAGGAGGGTATTGACCACCCCTCCACAATGACCAGTCACTCACTTCCCATAGCCCAGTCGAAATCCCGACTATTTGCTTCTCGGTCTCCAGCTCTACAGCTTTCCTGAAGATCCTGCCAAATATCCTCTCCTTCCTCAAGATCGTTTTGCCACTTGGCCCTTTACTCCATTGTTGCACTTCGGGCCCTTCTATCATCTTTCCTTGATCGTCTGTCTTTATGACTGTGGGCCTTAACCAATGCAAGCACGGCACAGCGGGTAAACTGTCCGCTAGAAGCAACCAACTTCTGCCAGGGCCCACCGTTGCCCTGGTCCATTTCTATGACCATCAGCGGCGCCTCAGGGCCAGATGCCCGTCCCCATATTGGTCTTCCTGCACTCCGTTAGCCTCCACTGCGGCCTTTTCGTTATGGGCATCCCAGCGCTCCGCAATGGTCTCTACCTCTTCTGGATTTTCCTCCTTCTTCAGACAGGTCCCCGCCCCTTCTCGACAGGTCTTCATCTCCTCTCGCTCCACATCTGTCTCTGCCTTCATCTCTCCATGTCTCCATCGCTTTACAGCAGGCCTTATTCCTTTCCCACCAGTCATTCATATTGGCTTCCTGATTATCTTCTATCTTGGCTATCTGTTCCATCATGCCTAGCAGACTTTCAAAATCCACCATAATTATCTGTTATTCAATGATGCATAGTTCACCAAGTCCAGCAATTAACTCAATTCAATCTTTTTGGTTTGCTCAATCCAATCTCACTTGACACCAGTTGTCACGTGACTGTGACTTCAGACAGGGTTTGGATTGGTAATCAGATTAATTGAATGCTCACAGCTCGTGACTACAAGTAAGGATGTTTTTATTGTTGTACACACTCCACAAATGACTATAGGACACAATAGGTCTTGTCAGTCTGCTACACTCTTCACTAGCCGTTGCTTGATAACGGCTTCCAATGGCGGATGTTCTCCGTCCTCTGGGTTCCCAAACTATCTCCGGCCTCAGCTACCAGCTTCTAACAGCAACAGCTCATGACTGAACCCCGGTGGTTACCTACAAGGTGTACTGGTAAATTCCCAGACTAGTTCAAAAAAGAAATGACAACTTAACTTTCTCAATTTTGGCTGCCATCTTCTTCAAAATAGACTCCTTGGGAAAGTATTCAGCGAGCCCATCCCCCCCCCTCGCTTCAAAAGCACTGTGGAAATCATTTTCCTCAATGCTGTCGAATACTGTTTGTTAGACACTGTTTCAAAATGTTGTCCCTTCAGTTTCAATTCGGGAAACAAAGCAAAATCACAAGGGGCTATGTTTGGCAAGTAGGGAGGATGGTGAACGAAAACCATGTCACTGTTAGTCACAAACTCTGTACTGCGTACACAGGTAGACCCCACTAGTGATATGTGTGACACACCAAAACTACCACCGCCACAATAGTGTGCAACGACGGCATTCTGATCATGATATAGTGCTAAAATGGACGTGCATGGAAGTACAGCGAACAAGTATACAGTGCAGTGGTCTCCCAAAAGAAGGAAAATTACCCGATGATGGCCCATGTGGCCGAAACATGTAGAAAATTAGAACAAATATATGACTAAAGACATTTTAGAAAATTGGATTATCACTTTTAATGCATAGAAGCTGCTTTTAATGTCCTATTGACATGTAATGATTTTAACATCAAAAAGTGTTGAAATACATTTTAGTGTGAAACATATTCCTAATGTCTTTTAAACTGTTTCATTATTGGCGGATACTTTGATAATAAGGGATGACTTCAGATTTAACTTCAGGGTGTCTAGAAAGAGAGCATTAGTCACAATATGCAGCTTGAAATCTCATGCTAGTGTAATTAATGTGTAATGCAAAAGGATAAAGAAAATGGACCTTTACTTACTTGTTTACTTTTGGAAGTCAAATGCAGGCCACTTACATGTACATCAGTGTACCTGCTATTTTCCTCAGTTGGAAGTCAGTAATTTCATTTAAAGGATAGATTCATATGTAATCAGTCTTCCTTGTTTTAAAGTAAATGTACATGTTTCAACATACAAATTATTTTATTAGATAAGATCTCAGTTATTTTGGGGTGGGGGGGAGAAAGAGGGGGTTTGCTATGCACATCAGTCTAAAGGCTTATTTTTTCCTCAATAAAGTACCAGTTCCACCAAGACAGACTATATGTGATTTATGCGACACCATAAAACATGATTTGTTACTGTGTAACAGGGCATGTCATTTACATGTCACAGAATTTAAAAGAGGTTCTTTCTCTATTTACAAAGTATGAACCCTATTCAATGGTTTCAGTGTAAGTAAAAATGATATGACATGAATCATACAGTTAATATCTTGCTCTGATTTTCTTCTGGTTTATTATACAGTACTGTGGCTCTGATCATATACGAGACACAACGAAATTATGGCTCACAAGCTGTATGTGGCTCATGCAAAAAATCTCTTTTTAGTCTGCTTCCTTATTTTGAAAAAACAAAAGTAGACTTAAAGATCATCTTGCTGTGTGTGTGCCTGTGTTTATGTACTCCCCTTATCATCACTAGGCAATGTTCAATAAATGTGTTCCTGCAGCAATAAATACACAGAGCCCATGTTGTATCAAATACTCAATACGTAGTGAAAGGAAAATAGACAATCAGTTCTCACCAAAACTTCTTGTTTATACATGATTTAAATATAATTAATCTGCTGCATGGAAGGCATATTTCTAAACACCTATGCCAGCCAATCTGCTGTCTGCAGCTCCCACTCATATGCAACTCATGTTCAGCAAATATGGCCACCCCTGCTCTATAACATCAGACATTAAGACTGGTAAATAATGAATTGGAAAGGATTTCAGAGGAAGTGGTCATGGTTTGATCTAGGTTCTACCTCAGAATTTACTTGTCAGGATAGCAAGTATCCCTGCTGAGATTTCTACAGATACAAGTCTAGAGCATTACTGCTACACTAGCCTGCTTGGTCATTTCCCAGTAAAGTAGACAGGGTCCTGCAGTGCTTGTTATAAAACAGGACACATGCAAATGATAATGATAATACAAACTCAGGATGTCCTCGTCCGGATGTATAACAGATAACACAGCCAAGGCAAATAGACTCAAATCATACTGTTATCTTGGGGTAGCTAACTTAGATATTGCAATGAGTGTTCTCACCCTATCAGTTTGGATAAATGAAATGCACTAAATTAATTAAACCATAAGGAAAAACTTTTCATTAAGTGAAGATTCCATTTAAGACTCTTTTGGGGAGTAGTGAATTTGTAGGCTCAAGCAAGGAATATTTTAATACTACAATTATTGACTTGGGTTCATTGAAAATGAACACTAAATAAAGGAAACCCTTAAATCAAGAAACATTAATTTGGGATTCCAGTGTATTTAAGTAACATCATAATTTCCATGATGATGTCCCCTCTGTTGGTCCAACGCTTAAAAAGTCAATTAGAAACCACATGTATTGCAAAAATTCTTCCTCTGTTTTTGTTCAGGTGTGATATTATTTCAAAGGATATTGGTGGGAAAGCCAGAAGGAAAGAGACCACAGGGACGACCAAGGCGTAGGTGGGTGGACAATATTAGAATGGATCTTAAGAGAGATAGGATGGGATGGTATGGATTGGATAGATCTGGCTCAGGATAGGGACCAGTGGAGGGCTCTTGTGAACATGGTAATGAACCTTCGGGTTCCACAAAATGCTGGTAAATTCTTGAGTAGCTGCAGAATTGGCAGCTCCTCAAGAGGGGCTCAGCTCCATGAGTAAGTAAGTGATATTATTTCTACTGCCTCTCTGACAAGTTGGTACATGAAACCTGATGTTTTGGATTGTGGACTGCCTTCATATTAAATTTTCCTACAGATTAATATGAGGAAGGAATGGTGAGTATTAAAACTTAGCAAAGCATGGGACTCCTGCATCAGATTTATAGCTCACCCCAGTGCATACAACAGATCAGACAAACAAACACAAAGGGAATACCAGCCTATAAAGAAGACAAAGTAAGTGACAAACAAGGACAGCTTTAAGTGGCATGGTGACAAGCTATACAGATGGGTGACTGCACAATTCGACTCCACCCTCCTTCCACATAGGACACTGAGAGGTTGAGACATTGATTTGACTTATTTATATATATAATCAGCAACACGTCATCATTCACCATATCAGCCGACTGATGTTCTCTGAATTTTCTTTAACTCAATATTGACATGACTGATTGCTTAAGAAAATTTTAGTACCTTTGCTCAATGTGAAAGCTGTAAAACTTACAAAATTACCAATGGCTGATAATTATGGGTACATTTATATTTCTCTAAGTGGCCTGGATTCCACTCCAAATGTTTCCAAAAGCAAGCAACTACATTTTTATAAAGCTCTACCCTTTCAATTCATTCACATTACATGCAGTTTACATGCATGAAATTTCTTTAATTATGACTACATTCCTGACTTTCAATGTGCCCTGGATTCTACTCTGGGGGCTTCAAACGTGAAAGGCAGTGAAGTCTGAGGTTGAAATTATTTATTTTATGTTAAAGTTCATAATCTGTTTAACTGACCTCGGTCAATCGACCATACCTTGTATATTTGCCATTGGATGTAGCTATAGCCTACATGATGCTAGAACACACTATTGCTCATATATCACCAGCATTTTAGACATTTTTCCTACTATACAGACTGAAACCACCAAAATGGTCATATCTGCTAACTAGCTGAGCCCCAGTGTTTTTATGGGTATTAATCAGGAAACATGGGCAGTAATAAATAGGCAGCAATATTATGATTAGTGAGCCAGCATAAATTCCTTTAGTTTAGCACTAAATATTATCTAACACAAGGTCAACCAAATAACTAAAATTACATCATGGTCCTATAGTCACAAGATATCTTTAAGAATGAGGATTATTTTCAAAGGCTTCAAAATAATTCAAAATTAAGCAGTTTTACAGTTCCAAAATCCTTCAAAAACAGAATTAGACAGTTTCATAACAGCTTTCTAATAACGAAATTCCTCTCAGCTAATACCAAGAGTCTATAATGAATTCAAATCCTGGTGAATGATTTCAATCATGTGTTTCTAAATTAATGAAGTTACATTAACATATGTCCACACAACACTTGGGTCCACCTTGCTTTTATGGCATGGCTAGCATTACAAAATATATACAGCATGGACTAGCATACTGGCATATAAACTTAAGCAAAAATTGTTATCTCAATCCTGTTAGAACAGACATGATTCTGAACCAGAACTAAGTAATTTTAATCTCTGTCCAGTCTTATGGGATCTGATAATACATTTTCAGGAGAGCAGTGCTTGCTTTGCTTCATGCTGGTTTCATGCTAGGCTTATTCTACGACCCTGAAGCTGACGTGTTCCTCAGAAACATTGACTTTCAACAGACTATACAACATTATATTCAAGATGACAGAAATCTTCATAACCACTATTGTGAGAACCACATATCTGGAATACTTTTCCTTAAATACTACCCTACTGAAATACCTACTCTCTGCCTATTTCATTTGTCACTAGCATAGTCCTTCAGCTGAGTTTTTCCCTTTTAAATTATAAATGAGGGATTCTCATGTTTTACTTACATCAGAAGCTGCAGGCGGGAACATTTTAATTATACTGCACTGTACAGAGTGAACAGTAATACATACAGAAATGACAGACACATATGATGTTGGCACCACCTGTTACAGGAACTCTGAATGAAAGTTTCAACTTCCATGTTTCAGATACTAGACAACAATAAATTCTTAAACAGGTTCACATTCTCAGATAAAGTATCATTCTGCTGTATAGAAACATTAGTCCAAAAGTGAATGTCTGTGGACTGTTACACACAGCCCTTCCTCCTTTGCTGACAGGACTGTAACACCCACCAATTATCTTGATATGCTTGGCACTCTGTAACTGCAACCTGAACTCTAGTGTCCAAAATAAAAAATTTAGAGAAAACTGCTATCATTACTGAACCTGCTGATTTTGGAAATGTTGCGATGCATGTAGGCAGTCATCAAATGTTGTTTAGACATTTCATGCCTGCTGAGTATGTTTAAAAACAGCCAATAAAATTTCCAAGTTCTTTTCTTAGATGCTGCAAACCCTGTATATCTCATCTGTCTTTTTATTTTACATTAAATTTGTAAAGATAATCTGTGTTCATTCTGTAATATATTAGGAGCAGAGGGATAATTAGGAATTTTCTGACCTGGAATCTAAACCTTCCTACAGGTGGTTCAGCATATCTGATTCCCCAGAAATTGTAATATCCATCACGTCCATCTCTGGTGCCATAAACTTTTGCAGTATGATCATGCAAAAACACAAACACAACAGGATCATCTTCAGGTGCAACAGCTGCTGGCCTGCCACCAACAATTCGTTTCACTCGCTTATTTGCAACAGTCCTTGGTATAAGCAACGCAATAAGTATTATTGCAAGAAGCTGCAAACAGGCCATCTTCAGCACTGGAATGATTACACCACATTGATAAGTGATGCTAGTTCAGTCAGCACTCAACAGAGTAGCCAGCTCTTGGTTCACCAGCACCGAAATAGCATTCATGATAAAGATGAGGTGTTGCCACTACAAATGGAACACACATAATGACAAAACCACACTGAAACTCAATGTAAATAAAAATTGCCCAATATGAAAGCTAATACATTAAGTTCTTCCTTGTACTTCATTCAGAATACCAATAAAAAAAATATACACACAAAAATGTGTCCTAAGCTGACCTGGGCATAAGTGGGAGGATAATATTAAAATGGATCTCAAAGAAACAGTATGATGGAGCAGTTGATTCAGTTCACTCATGGTAGGATCCAGAGTGAGGTTCACAGTAATGAACCTTCAATTTACATTAATGACAAAGAATTTAAAATAACAATCTTTCATGACCTGTACTCCATGCAATGAATATGACAACATTCAGATTATATGTTAGGCACTAATACATAAAGGCAGCCAGAATAAATGTAACCCCTGACTCATTACTGTGCAATTATCCTTGTATAGATTTACCATCATAAACTCCAAGGAGAGGAACCCTTCTTCAAGAGCCATCAGTTGTTCAAGTGGCTCAGGCACTTCCTTGGTTAAACAGGGTTGATAAGATAGGTAAAGTAGTGTGGAAAGTAACAAATACCAAATATAACAAACCACACATGCATCTTCTCACTCCACCATGCAGCAGCAATGGAGCAAGGCAGTCCATGGTAACTTCACACAAGTGTTCCGACAAATAAAGTACCTCTTCTTTGCTTACTGTTACAGCACTGTTATTTTTGGTAAATGAAACTACAATCATAAGGACTGGTGCAATTAAAATAACACAACATCAAATTACTGTATTCTCAAATATATTAACCAAACCAATGATACATATTCAAGTACACAATACATGATCTGTCAATCTAATCATCTCCCTTCTTGGTATCAGTTTTTCCACCACGAATTCTGCCAGTTCTTCTTGCAGCAATAAGACCAACCTTACGACCAGCACTGGTTCCTCTCTTAACAGTGGAGGCTTTGCCAATGTGCTGATGGTTACCACCACCATGAGGATGTTCCACAGGGTTCATAGCCACACCTCGTACTTTAGGCCAGCAATTGCGCTTAGCCTTGTATTTATGGTATGCACGTCCAGCTTTCAGAATTGGCTTATCAATTCTTCCGCCACCAGCAACAATACCTTAAAAACACAAATGTGACAACTGGAGACAATCCCAGTTCCTATTTTCACAGGAAATATTATATGATAATTAAAAGCAGTCATCACAACAGCATCCTGATATGAGGGAGAGTCAGTAAATAGGTCACAAACTGATATAAAACATATAACGTGATTACCAACCTGGGAAAAATATTTGTTTCCTGACATATCCTCCTCCACCATCAATACAAGTACACTTGTGTCATCACTTTACCAGTGAACTGAAACCTGAAGCATAAAATATTGTTGACTGTTGTCTCAGTCAATTCCGCACCTGGTTGGGCATCATCTGCAACTTTCGAATGTTCTAGAAAGAACTTCTCGACCCAGATGCAAACCAATTTACGTGACAAACGCTTCCCACCATAAAAAGGAAACATTTCTTAAGAATATCCTTTTGCTACCTGTTACCTAGCAATACACATAGAAAACCTATTATGTCCATTACAGCTGTTTTATTTCCATTTGTGACCTATTTACTGACTCTCCTTCATAAAGCAGTTTATGTTACAGAATGTATTATTATTATTGGAGGGGGTGGGTTTCCCCATGCACCGCGACCAGTTGTTGATCTATTGTACATCCCCCTTTGATATTCTACCAGTCGCCATACCCTACTGGTACTGGTGTGTGCTATTAGCCCCATTCAGCCAACGAGGTCGGCCTTCGGTACCTAATACTTCCATCTACGAGGCATTGGTAACTACTTGGGCAGGAAACTTTTTGCCTAATTTAGCTCAGAGGTCTCCTAGAGACATGAGGATCTTTTATGGGCCGTAAATCTACGATACGGAACCCATGGCTTGAAGTCCCTCCCGGAGGACTTGTTCCCTGAATTTTTCCACCCTTAAAAATTCCATGACCTCTGCCAGGTTTGAACCCGCGTACCTTGAGTCATGAGGAGGGAACGTTACCCCTAGACTACAGAGGCCGCTTTACAGAATGTAACACAAATTTCTAGTTTCCTTCCACAACAATCTTTACATCCCAATCCATACAGACTATCCACCATAGCTTCTGCCTTCCACTCCCTCCCATACCTGCTGGTATTACCATGAATATGACCAGTGCATTTCTATTAACTTCAATAAATTTAGAGATTCCAGGTCCCTTCTATAGATTACACAGGGTGTACCATTCAAAACAGACAGATATTCCAATTTGCTACAGCAATCAGGCTCATGTTCCTTCAAAGCTGCAGAGCACACCAGCTGACAAAAGTGTCTGATTTCAGTATGATAAGAGATAGTCCCCACTCCAACAAAACTGAGTTTGTGATGTCAACAACACAGTTAAAAATTAAACTATGGAACAAATGTACCCATTTATTACTGGCTTTTCAGTCCCCAGATATGCCACTGTCCCGTTTGTATGCTATATTACACCTGTATTACTGTTTGTACACCAATCCTTCCAGACATAACGAAAGCATTACTTACCAACCATAGCTCTGTTGTTTGAGGGCATCACCTTTTTTGCCCCAGATGGCAACTTGACACGAGTCTTCTTTGTATCAGGGTTATGAGCAATCACAGTAGCATAATTACCAGAGGCACGAGCCAGTCGGCCACGGTCACCTGTCTTCTCCTCAAGGTTGCATACAATAGTGCCTTCTGGCATACTGCCAACAGGCATTACATTTCCAATCTGAAGATTTGCTTTAAAGGACAATAAAACAATATTGTAATGTGCTTATTAAAAATGCCATAGCTTGATTTATTCAGTGTGGTGGTGGCAGTGGCAATGACAGCAGAAGCAACGAGGAGGAAGAGAAGTAATGCGTATGAATCCAGTGCACAAAATCATATTCCAAATTTCACTCTACCGATGTATTATCAATTTACATTATCTAAACAGGCCATTAAGAACATAAGATTTGTAGGTATTGAGGTCTCCGTAATAGGAATGTGGGCTTTCCAATTTTCTAGATTTGAAGACCAAATGGTGATGATTACTTATACACTGATATGCTGCACCACAGCTCAAGTGGTTAGTCACTGGCTTCCCACCGTGGCAGCCCAGGTTTGATCCCGGGTCTGGTCAAGTGATGCTGGGGCGGGTCTTCTCCAAGTACTTCGGTTTCCCCTGCCAATCTTCATTCCACCAAATTCTCCATCATCATAATCACCCAGGGCAAGTACAATAGGCCAATTAGTGGCCGCTGGGCTGAGTGGATCCAGTTAAACTGAGTATGCAGTATACACTGAGAAGTTTAAAGAGCTTTAGAACGAATAAAGTTAAATTACCTCAAAAACATTCTCAATTTACTTAAAATGTACAAAAAGAAAAATCTAAAATGCTGCCAAAAAGATACAAACCTAAAATAAATTGTCTCATTATTTTCCCAACAGGATGATAAACCAATATAATTTCTTTACCTTTCTTTCCACAGTACACAAACTGGCCTGTGTACATCCCTTCAGGTGCAATAAACAGCTCCTTGCGTGTCTTGAAACGGTATGGGTCACGAAAATGAACCAGAGCTAATGGAGCACCGCGTCCAGGGTCATGGATAATGTCCTGTCAATTGATATGCAACATATCTCATTAAATATAAAACTGGTATGTGTAGTACAAGTAAATTTAGTACTTTCAAGGCCAAAAGAGTTCGCATGAGTCCATAAAGTAGATGTATAACATGTTCTAACAGAACAATTAATGCTTTAATATAACCAGTAATATTTCCTTAATTTACTGTTAAGTAGCTAAGCTAACTGGGTCTGTGGGTTCTGCGAACTTTCTTTTGAGGTGCTATTTGTTTCTGTTCCAGAAAACTTACCTGAAATACCTTCAACATTAGTTTTAATTATAAAATGTGTCGTTCAAGGGTATCTTACCAATATGGCTTGTGTTTCAAATCAAGAACAAGGTACCAAGATCTGTTGACAATTTTAAAAGTGATCATAGTGTTTCTTCTAATAATTCTGAACGCATAATTTTAGTTCTTGCGAAAGATTATCCTCAGTTTAGCAACAGTGTTTTGGGCAATGAGGAACAAAATCAACCATGCCCAGAGATTACTTGACACCTCTTACAGACAATTACTTTCTGGCAAAAATACCTTTCTCTTGTAGGAGTGGGCCACAGGTGAATGAATGAAAAGTGTTCAGGAAGGCTTCTCGTGCTTTTCATTCCTAAATATTTTGTTGACTTTATTTTGTGAGACAAAGAGTTATAGTGAACTGCACATACAAAGTAATGTTTAGAATCTGAGGTCTAAGCAGGGCATGGGGGCCATTTATTGTGGTGGGCATTACAGAGAAACCCCAGACAATATTATTTTGCATTTCTGGAGACTCCAATATTTGGTACAATGACAGACTGGAACATGCAATGATTTTATACTTTACTGACAATACCACAGAAGGCACTTATACAAGTTAATCTTCAAAAACCATCTCATACAGAGTGCCTCAAACATAAGAGATCAACATCTATATCATATTCAACTACATTACTGAGGAGATTAGGAGTGAATGTTGCAGGGAGTCTTTAAGACTTGACAGAAAGCATTTTCCAGTCTGCATAAATACTGATAGCTACGGAGGGTGAAACTGTAACCAGGATAGCATCAGTGCAGCAATTATGAAATGGAAGAACAAGATGTTACCTTGATCCCCATGTTTCACAATGCAAGCCTGAAAGAGACATTAGAGGTATAGTTCCTGTCAGACCCAAGTGTCTCTGAGGTTATAATATGGAAAAAGGGTGAATAAGAAGTATCAGAAATGCAGTAGCATAGTTGGTTGAGGCACTAAGCTACAAGCCGGAAGGTCGTGGGATCAAATCCCGATGAGGTGGATTTTTTTCAATTTACCTAATCCTTCCAGCCGCACTATGGCCCTGGGGTCAAGCCTCTTTTAACAGAAATGAGTACCAGGAATATTCCTGGGGGTAAAGGGCGGCTGGCGCATAGAACTGACAAACCTTACCACCGTCTATGAGCCAACTGTCTAGAAAATGTGGGACCCTCAACATCTCACAACCCTATGGGCCTCCATGGCCTGTTTCAGGGATACCTTTACTTTTACTTTACTTTACAGGCCAACCACAATGAATATTTCTGAAAAGCTTATTGTAACAGTTAATTTCTTAAATCTGAGCTGTAGGAAAGAATTTTCAAGATTTCCTTGACTCAGATGGTTTATGGACTAACAATCAAATGGCTTTCTTGGAGGGTGGGCAGTGTCAGAACACAATGGTTGATGTTTCTTTCTGGATACCACTCTTTATGAGCAAAATACCTGTTTTAATGACATTTTTTCTGTAAATCTTCTACAGTTTACTGGGTAAAGACAATTCCAAATCCCAAAAAATTTACGAACATGCTGTTACATTTCTGTCATGAAATTCTGAACTCAGAACATGTACAGTTCAATACAGTATCTTACCACAACTGGACACAGTAATGTTAGGTCTGACTGGCCAAAGAAACAAATGATCAATAATTCTCATTATCGTGGCAACAGTCTTGAAGGACTCTGCTTACTCTACATGTGACTCGATGCTGACACAGCTAAATGACCGTGCACACATAATGCTGGTGTGTTGGATAAGGTACTCTGTGTGCGGCTTACCAAAGAGCAACATGAGGTAATGGCCTTTTTCTCACGTACAGGCAATGACATAACTCCAGTAATAATGGAAGTGGAAAGTATGCAAGCAAATACTAAATACTTGCACATTTTAAATGTACAAAATATCCAAACAAGAAGTTACTTTTACTTACAACTGGATTTATTTCATTTATAACTCTCATTCCCATGGATCTATAATTTTCATAGCTTCAAAAATCACTTTATTATACCAATTTTGTGGAATCACAATGATTAACATGTCACATGAATGTGTTACATAGGATAAAGTTACACACATAAAAATGCTTCCTTTGAACTAAGCAAACATGCAAAGGGAAAATATTCATTCATTTCCTTTATTTTCCATATATCCTTACAGGTAACAAACCTAGGATCTGGAAATGGTCCCTTTCAAAATAGATATATCAAGATACATATACAAAATTATACAAGTCACATAATCAAAATCACTTACATTAATCGATTAACATAGACAATAATATAAAGTAAAAAAAATTAGTAAGATTATAATTAATGAAAATAATTTAAAAATAACTCAGTATAAAACTTGAATTAATACAATTTTATTCAAATTACCTATATTAACTGAATTAAGTGCATCACAAAATTACACACTTATGACCAATTATGTTGATAATATTCATTCATGGAATAAAAAGAATGATATAAGAACTTCTTCAATGCAGATTTAAAGCTTCTCTCATCAGTAGCCAACATTTTTATTGTTTGAGGAAGATGATTAAAAACTTTGATACCTGATATGTACACACCTTTATTGTGTTAGGCTAACTGCAGGTAAATATAAATTATTGAGGGCTCTAGTTTTATATTTGTGAATCTCATTGCTAAAATTAAATGAATGTTTATTATTAATTGTGTATAAAAGTAATGAATATATGTACTGAGAGTAGAATGTCATTATTTCCAAATTCTTAAAAATGTCCCTACAAGACTCTCTTGGCCTAGAATTTGTTATAATTCTAATAACTCTCTTTTGCAATATAAAAACCTTGTTAACACAAGAAGAGCCACCCCAAAAAATTATACCATAACTTATGATAGAATGTATATGAGCAAATTAAATTAAATCAAACAACCATGACCCAATGTGACAAAAAAAACTACCTCAGAAAGTAGGAATGGGGGAGCCAAACCTCATTCTGTATCACAATTCACAGACAGGTGAGTTTAGGGACATTAGGACGATCTAGGTGTTCTAACCTATTTCAAGATTCCTAGGAGTCTGCTAAAAAAATTAAGACAGGAGTCTTGGGAGTATAATGCCAACAACTAAATCAGGGAGGATAAGCTTCACCTTACCATCTTCAGAAGTGGGTAATAACTGTTTATGAATGCAACTGAACGTTTCAACTTCGGCACAGTCCACTAACCTCCAGGAATTCTAAATTTATTCAGACAACACTTCAAGCTGGTTTTAGGGGATCACATTAATCTATTTGAAACCAAGTAACATTGCAGTAGAACAAATCTGTCATACAAAACATTTCAGTAATAAATCTAATATCAAGATTGTACTTACTTTCACTACTCCCTTGATGTAACCGTGTCTTTCTGCGAAGTCAAGTGCACGAAGACGAGGTGCCCCCTTTCGGTGCTTTGTATGCGATCGGAACACACTTCCAGCACCCTTCCTTTGTGCTCGAATAACACGCCCCATTTTGGTTCTAAACAGCAAATATGCGATAGATACACATCTGCACAATCAATATGGGAAATACATAAACATGCATCTGCTAAAATATAGTTTTCAAACCCATCCGTCTTACAGTAACTGTGATACAAAATATATTGCGCCACAAACTACACTATATTTACGTTAAACTTTCCTTACATGATCGCAAGATACAATATCGATAAATGTAGATTAGTTCAAGGCTTTACAACAACACAGCAGACATACAGCACCAAAACGATTCACATGGCTTCACATAACCACGGAATACAGCTCAATACCAATCGACACCAATGCCACTGAATTTGAAGTAATCGATTTCAATAATCGATATATCACTATTTTAAACGGAAGTGACGTTCAGAACCGAAATATCAACCACAGGGGGTGCACACTATACACCAACATGATACCTACACCATAAAATACAGAAACAAAAACATGTGACATCTGTCGGAAGGAAGTTAAAGACAACGACAACGCCATAGCGTGTGAATGCTGTGGCAGATGGCAGCACTAGGAATGCAGTGGCCTAATCAAAAGCGAATTCGAGACCTTCGAGACGGTGAAAAGAAAAAACTGCAAGCTATCATGGCTGTGCAGCAAATGCAAAATGCAAATTACGCGAAAGCAAAACAATGAAGAAGAACCCATCATAAAACTGGCAGAGAAAGTACAAGAAATGCTTAACTTCATGGAGAACGACCTTCAGAAAAAAATCCGAGAAGAGATAGTAAACACCCTACCCGCTGAACTGGAGAAACTCAAAAACCCGGAACCAAGGACGGAAAATACCGGAGCCACAAATCCCCCAACAAAGCCCCAGAGCAACCACAACCGCAACGAAGGGGAAGAAACACAAGATGAAAACCCACCAAAAAAAAATCATACAGAGACAGCGTCATAATGGAAACAAGAAGAAAAAGAAATGCACCCCCACCTCCCAGGAGGGAAGCAACACAATATGGAACAAAAGAAGTTGAAAAAGAACTTCAAGCTGCAGTAAAAATGGCCTGGCTTTTTGTAGGCAGGCTCAGAGAAAACACAAAAATAGACACAATCAAGAATTATATCAGAAAGAACGGGATAACAGACGGAGTCGAATGCGAAGAAATACAAACGAGAGGAAGAAGCAAAGCCTTCCGACTGGGGCTCCACTTCAATCGCCTATCCGAAGTAGAAGCGCCAGAAATCTGGCCCAAAGGAGTGCGAGTCGAACGCTTTCGATTTCGCTCACGACCATTCCAAGACACCGACCTCAACGCTTAAGGACTGCAATAATCAAGAAACGACCAACAGCAAAAGAATATTGGATTTACTCCTGTGGAATGTGGAAGGAATAAAATCAATAATGCAAAACGCCCCGGATACAATAACACAAAATCATGACATTATAGTATTAACCGAAACCTTTCTAACAGAATACACAGCCATACCAGGATATTACACAACGCACACTTATGCAATCCAAAAACAAGTAGGCAGACCTAGCGGAGGAGTCTCATGTATTTATAACAACAAAATAAGGGGAAAAATAGCGGAGTATAAAGAAGACAACGTGGTACACATAACAACATACCTAGAAATAATAGGTCTATATATTCCACCCCAAACCAACATAGAAGATGCAATAGAGAAGATAGCAAGTGCAATCAGCAGACTAGACCACAAAAAACCAGCCATACTCGCAGGGGATATAAACTGTAGAATTGATAAACCCGACAAAAAAACCCAAGAGGTTACGAAACTACTACAGGAAGAAGGATTCTGTCTAGCAAATAGAACAGATGTGATGACATACAAAGCACCGAATGGGTGCAGCTGTATTGACCTCGTGTTCAAGAAAGGAAACGAGATAGAAATAGAACAAAAAACAGAAACATCATTAACTTCACCACTAAGGAAACACCTACCGATAAGCACAAGTTTCAAATATGGAGGCAAAGAACAGCAAACGAAAACAGAAACAAGCATCCTGAGAAAAACAAGAAGAATCCAAAAATACATATTGGGAAAACAAGAGGACATCATGCAAATAATAGAACAAAACGAAATCGACGATGCCGCACGGAAGATGACTGAAATATTACAGAATGCTGCCCCAACAGCCAAAGAGAGGAAGGCCAAAATATGGTTCGATGCAGAATTCTACAATATGAGAAAAGCAACAATAGAGGCACTACACAGAGCAAGACAAACTCAGAATAGCAACGAACTAAAAGAATATGCAGAAAAAAGATACAAAGCACTGATAAAAAGCAAGAAAAGGGAACACATCGAAAATGAAGGGAAAATGATAGCCGAAGAAGCCGAGAAAGACCCGTTCGTGGCAACCAAAACAACGAAGAAACAAATGCCACAAGAAGTAAATATAAAGATACGTGAACAACATTTCACCAAGATACTTAGCCAAAATACACCCACCAGCGGCTCCCGAACGGACGACGTCAGGGCATGTCAGCCAATCTCACATGCAGAAGTGTTAAAAGCTATAGAAAGAACACAAAACAAGAAAGCCGCAGGACCAGATGGAATATGTTATGAACATATAAAAGAAGCAAAGGACATCATATCAAAACCACTAACGGGACTATACAACAGATGCCTCGAAACTGGATCCATACCACAAATTTGGAGAAAATCCCTGATGAAAGTACTGTACAAGGGAAAATGAGACCCAGAAGACCCGAATAACTGCCGAGGGGTAGCGTTAGAAAACACAATGTTCAAGATACTGACCAAAATCCTAACTGACCGTTTAACAACAACAGTAGACTCACTTATCCCCTCGAAAATCAATTTGGGTTTCGGCCACAAAGATCAACGATACAAGCCATCACAGCACTACTAGAAGCAATTGAAGAAGCATTAAGACATCCACGAGGAAATACCATGTAGTTTTCATAGATTATAGCAAGGCATTCGACCTACTCGAC
>NW_019718270.1:499109-537604 GCF_002891405.2 Cryptotermes secundus | reverse complement strand
CATTTCACCAAGATACTTAGCCAAAATACACCCACCAGCGGCTCCCGAACGGACGACGTCAGGGCATGTCAGCCAATCTCACATGCAGAAGTGTTAAAAGCTATAGAAAGAACACAAAACAAGAAAGCCGCAGGACCAGATGGAATATGTTATGAACATATAAAAGAAGCAAAGGACATTATATCAAAACCACTAACGGGACTATACAACAGATGCCTCGAAACTGGATCCATACCACAAATTTGGAGAAAATCCCTGATGAAAGTACTGTACAAGGGAAAAGGAGACCCAGAAGACCCGAACAACTACCGAGGGGTAGCGTTAGAAAACACAATGTTCAAGATACTGACCAAAATCCTAACTGACCGTTTAACAACAACAGTAGACTCACTTATCCCGGAAAATCAATTTGGGTTTCGGCCACAAAGATCAACGATACAAGCCATCACAGCACTACTAGATGCAATTGAAGAAGCATTAAGACACCCACGAGGAAAATACCATGTAGTTTTCATAGATTATAGCAAGGCATTCGACCTACTCGACAGGAGTATAATCACAACAAAACTGAGGGAAATAGTAGGAGAAGAAAACACAACAACAAGACTAATAGGAGATATCCTCAAAAGCAATAAAATCGTAATAAAAGACACGGTGTCAGAATCCGAAGAAATAACCCAAACAAACTGCGTACTGCAAGGGGACCCCATCAGACCTTTACTATTCAATATTACAACAGCAGACTTGGCCAAAACAATGGAAAAACACAAAGGGGTACAATTAATTATGTAAGCAGACGATATGACAACTGGAGAAAAAAATATTGAGGAGCTACAGGAAGCCTCCACTACACGCCAAAACAATGGAAAAACACAAAGGGGTACAATTAATTATGTAAGCAGACGATATGACAACTGGAGAAAAAAATATTGAGGAGCTACAGGAAGCCTCCACTACACAGGAGAACTGGGCAAGACAAAACAAGCTACAAATAAATAAAAATAAAAGTCAACTAATGACTTTCAGAAAAGGAGGAAAAAATATGGGAAAAATGATGAAATAAAATTTAATGGAGAACACATAAAATCAGTAAAACAATATAAATATCTTGGCTTAACACTGCAGTCCACATCTACAACATTCACGGCACACATAACAGAAAATTGCACAGCAGCCATCAAAGCTATATACACCATCCGAAACCTGCAACTATTATCGCTAGAAACAGCAATGAAAACATTCCATGCAAAAATTTGTCCCATACTACTATATGGCATAGAGATAACCTGGGAAAAACTATCGAAACAAAACCTGCGGAAAATAGAAAAAGTGAAGGCAAGATACCTTAAACTAGCGCTAGGGCTTGCTAAGAACACACAATCCAGACTAACATACGAAATCTGCAAGAAAAATTTCCTACTAGAAGAACTCAGATAACAACTGTCAAGCACAAAAAACTCAGAGGAAGTTATCAAAGAAAGAAAACAAAAAAGAGAGGAAATATGGGAAGATTTCTACAGCACTGATGCAATGACTGACAGAACCTGGACAGGACCCAACAGAAAATTACGACACACAATTACTAGGTTGGCAACACACGGATTCTACCACAAGATATGCAAGAACGAACGTTTCCACGAAGCAAATGACGCGTGTATGTGTAAACACCGTAAAAAAAAAAGTGCAGTAGATACCACATTACCATATGTAAAAACTTAACCACATCAATAACCGACTACAGTCGTGAATAAAAACAATTACTCTATGTATATATCACAATTTAATCTAAGGCTGAGGACCCACCAAGGAAATTAGCAATCGCAACGCAACCGCGATCACCGCGATTTCCGAAAATTATCAGCCTGAGTTGAACACGTGTTACTGAATGGAGCAGAGCATTCCGAGCAAACGGAAACGCAACTCGCGGAGAGACTGAGAAAATCAATTTCCAAGCAACGGAGCATGCCTGGCTTCTCACAATTGCTTCGCCGCGTGGTTACCTATTATCAGCTGCTCTGTAACGCGCCTCAGTGAGTCATTTGTTTCTTAATGTTATGTTGACAACACTCTAATGATAAGAAATAATGCCAGAGTTGGCAACGTCGTAGTAAACAATTTTCAATAATAGACTGCGCTACATTCGCCGTTCCTAATTTCTCTATTGTTGTGTGTTACTATGGTTATGCATGTAAAAACAGAAAAGCTCTGTTGTTATGTGTGTGAATACATATAAAACATTTTTTGTGTATCAAAAAAGTTAGTCTTGATAAAGCAGGGTTAGATTGAACATTGATTCTTACTTATTATTCGATCCACGTAGAAGTGAAAATAACAGGTAAGGTAGCACGAGAGGTTGACGAATATGCTAATTTTATTTTTGTGCGGTTACTTAAGCAAGAGCTTGGTATATATGACAGAAGCCACTCAGAGTATGATAGGCGGGACAAAATAGATTTGGCTTGGGAAAGAATTTCTCATGAGACGAAGTAGTCTGGGTCCCGCATTCAAATCTACACATTCTACAAATCACTACTTCAAACACTAAGCCTACTCCACTACAGTCCATTCGCGGAGACGAGACAGCGTAAACAAAGCAAGCCCCGCGTCGCCACAGCTGACAGCAAGGAGTGGACAAAGCGCGCAGTTACTTCAGTGTACTCACTGCATTCGGACGCATGTTAACCTGCATTGAGATTGAAGAGTGAACTTTGGACGCCCCATGCAATGGTACACCCATCACGCGATCGCTGCATGATTTCATTCAAAGAGCGAAGGATATACCGCGTGCATTTGTTTACGAGGACTCTCGCGTCTCCGCGAATGGACTATAGTCGCTGTTTGGTATCGGCGTATAGCAACGGAGCTTAAAATTCCAGCCACCGACTACTGACTAAATTTTCGACAGACTGCTAAATTGCTGCTGATCCTCGTTGGCACAGCAATTCTTGGTTTCGAGTCCCATGGGACTCATGGCCATATTTCACTGTTTGACGGCTAAGGAAAGACGACATCGCTGGTTCATGTTTAGTCACGTCCAGTAAATTGCTGCTGGAACTCGCCAGTAGACTCGTTGTTGGTTTCGAGTCTTTTCGGGACCGTTTGGAAATGTGATCTCTACGACGACAGGAGGTGGTCGTCTGTCTGAGTAGGCGCCGCATTTGTTGTACCGTAATTTCGCTTAGTATCTTCCAGTGAAGTCCGATAAATTGCTGCAGGCCTTATCCAGCACAGTCGTTCTTGGTTTCAGAAACTATGACCATTATTTTAACCTTCCCATACTTAACGTGTTTTGAAATGTGTCCTCACCTTCGACGAGACGAGGAGTCTGAGCACTACTGGAGAATAACTGCTGGCTCTCACTCGGCACGGGTCGTATAGGAAACATCGTTTCCACTGTTTCTATCTTGTTATGTGCTGCTTCTCCGACAATTCCTCTACTGTTGCTTATTGATTAGTTGCTGTGAAACCGTGTTTGAGGTCCGATGCCTAGCAATTGCTGTTTCCTCTGGCTTTCATGTCACAGTATTATCCCTTTTGTACTGCCAAAGAAATTCATTCATTCATTTATTAATCCTGTAGATCATGATACAATGATATAGGATAAGTCTTTCAGCTAATATACATTATTAAATTACAACAATCTTAATACTAAAAAATTATATAAGATATACAACATTTTATACATTATACACTATATACTTCTGCTTATATCAGTAGCCAGTATTCGAGAATTCATCGTTCAAATAGTCCTCTGTTGAGTAAGAGCACCTCTGAATATGTAGCGTCTTCAATTCCCTTGTGAACTGATTTTTGTTTTCTATTTATTTTATGTTGTTAGGCAAATTGTTGTAAAAGATACAGCCCGCTAATGAAGGATTACTATTACGAAGTTCTGAGTTGTGCTCATATATATGATAGTCTTTATTATCTCTTGTGTTATATGTATGTATTTGTTCATTCACTGTGCAGTTTCACTATTTCTTTTTTACAGATAGGATTGTTTCTTGTACATATAGAGAATATACTGTTAGTACCTTTAGATTTCTAAAGCTATCCGTGCACGATTCCAAACGTTTTAGCCCTACAGTGTATCTTACTGCCCTTTTTTGGAGTACGAAAATTCTGCTAGTGAGGGTCTTAGCACTATGTCCCCATATTATTATTCCATAAGATAGATGAGGATAGATAACAATAACAATAGTAATTACTATTACTGCCGCCACAAAACTACTACTATTGCATTGTGGTGTCATCTCGTCAAATTTATTATAAACTGAGTGCGTGAATAAACAGGAGGTAACCAGTAACCGATAAGAATGAAGTCATGATTAGTGTGTCTAAGGAATATTCAATCAATGTTGATGTTCTTTGTCCAGGGAGATCTTCTTGTTGAGACGACGCTAGAAAGAAGAGCTCTCTAAATAAACGTTTTGATTTATAGTAATATGAGTAATGTACCCAACCAAAATGGATCAGGTCTAGAGCAGCAAGTAAGTACATAGTATCAGCATTTTCAGTGTAGAATGGTTTAGGAACAACGAAAATGAACGCCAAAGTGAAGCCGTAGGCCTACAGAAGACTATGTTATCGATTTATTAAATTGTGCAGTCGTTGAATTTTCTTTTTGTGAGGCAGTACGTGCGGTGAAAGTGATTTCTTGTACCCGTCATTAGTGTTAAGTTATATAATGAGAAACGTTTATGTTGCGTTGCAGCGAAACTAGAGAAGATCTTGGAGGATTTGATCTACGTGTCTTGTAATGGCGGCCTGTAACCTAGTGGTACAGACACATGAATATTTGATTTTATCGGAACACCATATTATTATACAATACGATGCCGAATTACCACAAAATGTTTGGTGTTGAAATGTGTTACAAAGGCATTTTTTTTTTGGTAACTTGCAGTTACCGTCCATTTTATTAAAACGATATTAAATGCTACCATGACAAAATTTTTGTTAACTGCGTTTAAAATCCAATCAGATAACGATTGATTTGCTTACAGTTTGCTGGTCTGGACTTGCAGGGCGGCCGCCAGCAATCAGGTGGCCGCTACGTGCCCCCACATCTTCGTAACAAAGTAGCAAGTAAGTGAATGTATATTGGTTGTAGCTGCTTGATAGTGACACATTTTGATATTTTTGCAGACCTTCGGCATATAGTGACATAGTACCTTGTTTTTATATGCTGTTTTAATAGTGTGAACTTCTGGTAAAACTAGTATGGTACTCTGAAATTCGATTTGAACTGTGAAGGTGGTGTATAGTCATAGGTTGTAATATTAGTAGACACCTGGTTTTGGTGAAGGTTTGGTTAAGTTAGTTTGTTTGGATGACATTAAGGCTGTGTTTTAGTTATAGCATGGCATAATAACAAAATTGATGTATTAGTTTTTTTGTTCTTTATAATGAGATTTCTCTTTGCTATTCAGAGCCTTATGCAGGTGAGTGATGTTCTAGTGTGATGTTGATGTTCTAGTGGGAATATTTCGGCTATGTTTCACAATCAAAACACCATAAATGAATGTGATGTGTGCTGCTGATGTTTCATTTTGAGGATGTGTTGTAGAATTTGAAAGTTCTGGCATCATTTAGCTTTGTGTTAAAGTATATTTCTTGGATTCCATGAGATTGGTGAGTCGTAGTTACAACTTATGTGAACTTTCCCATGTTTATTTTTGCAGAAGTGTGTTTCCTTAAGTTTATTGAATTTAGTAGATGTTTGTTAACTCTTTTGTACATTGATTTTCTCCACTTTTGGGCATATTGTAGATGCATTTGTAGAGGTACCAGGAATTGGACTGTAACAGATATTAATGTTAGTAATTTTGAACAGAATATTCATGTGAACATTAGTTTTAATTTCTTTCTCTCTCTTCATTAGCAGACTATCAGGGGGGCGAGCAACATTACTACGAGAGTCGGGATAGTCGGGAATACCGCAGCCAGGGGAGAGGGAATTATTCCAGAGGTAAAATAAAATCGTTCATATTTAGTTTTATGTAGAAGAAGGTTCAGAAGGATCATCGTATCTTTAGTGGTGGCGGTTTATATATATATAGCATGCATAATATAATTTTGAATGTAACATGAAACTTGGGGGAGGGGGATTATGCAGCTTTCTGCACAAAGGTTTAATTCATATTTATATTTGTTTGCTTAGAAATGTGTGTTATGGTTTATGGTCTGTACATCTGTGTTCACTTGAAATATTTATTGTTAAAAATGTAATTTGTGATAACACTTCATATGCATCCTTATAAATGACATGCTATGTAACAAATAAGTGTATTCTGTTAATTATTCTATATGATGTATGTTTGCCTTAGCTTCGAAGTTGATATTTACTTATCCATACGTATGAATGTGCCTTGATACTTAATTAAATTAATGGAGGAGAATATTGGAACTATTTTTTAAGTAAATGTTTGATATGGGAGAAATATTACAGGTATAATTTAATGCCCATTTTCAAAATCTTTTAGGTGTACAGACACCATTTTGTCAGGTGATGTACTCAAGAGATTCTTTTAATCAGATTTTTAAAGCTTGTTTTCAAAAATTGATTTGTTAGCTCTTTCTCGTTGTCTCATTATTAGAAATTTCTGCAGCCAATACAGCCACTAAGTGAACTGTTTTGCCCAAAAAGTTGCCGCAACAAAGACATAAAGCGAGAAAGCAAAATTTTACTTACAAGCACAATACAAGAAGATAAATTCACTGCTTTGTAAGGGTGTGTGACATCATGTGAAGAGAGGTAGTTATGTTTCATGGGCTCAAATAGTCTGTTGTTCTCTATCACAAAATATACACATGTTCCTTTCTCATAACTATCACTTAATCTTCTATGTACATACACAATAAACTCCCAAAAAATATGGTACACATTAAAGCCTTTTGAAGTTCCTGAGAGAGTGATATCTTCTAAAACATTCCCCAGGACACATGGCCAGTTGATTTATACAAGTGTTAGTTTATTTTCTGTCTCCCTTCTCATTGCTGCACACACTGCAGTCTTTGTTTCTTTGTGTCATAATGGTAGAGGAAGTGAGGCACTGTATTTAGTCTCTTTTCTTCCTCTGCTGTCCCTGGATGTGACTGCTTTCTTGGGTTGCGCACATCAATCACCTACTAGATTTTCAACAAGAGCTCGTTATTTGATATGTAAAATTTGTTTCACCCCCATCTTTGCCTTATGTCTGCTGTACAAAATGTATGAATTTACAATGGACACTTCCAGGCACCAGAAAATGAGTTTTCTCCACCACTTCAGAGGTTTCTAAATAAAGCGTATATTGTGATCACTGCGATTTACACCACACACATATGCCCTGTATAGTCAAGCGCACACATTGGCTTTTCTGTTGCCCCTCTTTCTGAATGGTCATAATTTTTTCTGTTGATGAGTCATGCGTAGATATGAGAACTGCTGTCTTGTCTTTCCAGCTCATTACCTCTTCTGTAGGCACAAGTGTCACCACTCTTCACTTTCTTTCATGGCCCCCTGCCTCACTTGTGTTGGATTGCTAACTCAACCAGCAGTAATAATGCCTATTGTGTGGCATTTTTGATTGTCAAATTCTTGGGTCAGCTGAACACTAGTATAATATGTTAGTGAAGAGATGGTAGCCCTCAACACGAGACATACTGAGTGGTAGTCTGTCCATCAGTAGACCATTGAAGGTCACGGTGCTAGGGCCAGTTTTTTGGCTCACCCCTCATACTCATACTCATAGTCTGTCCATCAAGGAAAGAACTATTCTTGAAGTGAACAGTTTTCCGAGTATGGCAAGTTACACAAGTCACCTGTAACGTTTCTGTAATATAGAATTATAGTGTGAACATAACCAGTGTCACAGTCAGCTAATACAAATAATCTGATGCCCCAATTCATTGTTTTTTTTTATTATAAGTTCTGAAAATTATTTTGCCGTTGAACCCAACTCTTGATTCATTTGTTGCAAAATTTTTACCTGGCACAAAATATTTCTGAAATTGTTTCTCTTTATGTTCTATCAACCCATATACTTTGTTCTTTTAATGGCACAATTGCTTTCTTCGGTGGTATCATTTCCCACATGTGTCATCCAAAATATCTGTAAAAGTAATCTCTAGAAGTTATGTCACCAAAAATTATACCTGTGTTTTTCACTCACTAGAAGTGTAGTCTTTTATGTCAGGTAATGGGATTAGGCCCATATTCATAATTACACCTAAAACAGAACAGAAACATCAAACCACCTGCTTCAAATGGACCACAGGCTTAGCTGAAGTTCTGCAGTTTTGTGTCTCACGTACCTGCTTGTCCCTATAACAGTGTTCTTCAAAAGCTCAGCATTGAGAAATAAACTAAAATAATCCGTGGGTTCAACATCTGGCAGAAGGTTAAATTGTGACCTTGCATTTTTAGTAAATGTGTATGCCTTGGGTTTCTTTTCACCTATTGTTGCGTGTTCCTACCCATCAACACACACAACACTTGTTTCACTTTCACTTTCCATCCTTCGTTCAGTTCTTTACTCGCAGTTTCTCCTTTGAGTTCCAAATCCCTCTCATCATCAGAGTAAATATTGAGTTCTTCACTTAACATATCACTAAAAGATTCTTCATCTGCATCACACAAGGGATTATACAGGGTGATTCAGAAAGATGGACACATTTTCAATTGGCTATATTTCCTGAATTATTTGTTGCATTTGAATTCTGTAAATTACATTTGATTATACAAACATGGAAGTTTATAGATGATCAATGTGTCCCCCTCCGGCTGCACAAATAACATCTAGAATGTAGCTGAATTCATCCCACGCTCGATGACAAATATCTTGCATCACTGAGTTCACCGCAGCTGTGATGCGGTTTCTTGGGTCATTCAAATTTGTGGGAAGAGGTGGTACGTAAACTGCATATTTCAGGAATCCCCACAAGAAAAAGTTGCAGGGTGTGAGATCAGGAGACATCGGTGGCCAGAAATGAAGTGCCAGGTCTTCATTCCCCATGCGACCTATCCATCGTTGAGGTAGAGATTCATCCAGGAAACGTCGAACATTCAGGTGCCAATGGGGTGGAACTCTGTCCTGCTGGAAAATGTAATCTCCTGAATCTTCATTCATTTGAGGAACAAGCCAGTTTTGCAGCATTCTAAGATACGTTACTCCAGTAACTGTGTTTTCATCAAAAAATAAAAGTCCATAAACCTTTGTTAACGATATTGCACAGAACACATCAACTTTCAGGCTGTCCCTCACATGTTTGAGTGTTACACGGGGATTTTGTAGGCCCCATATGCGAACATTGTGCCTGTTGACTTTCCCACTTAGCTGAAACGTAGCTTCATCGCTAAAAATTACACGAGGCAGAAACAATTTATCTAACATGCTTTTGAGCATACGGTCACAAAATTCTACGCGCTTTACCTTATCGTTTGTGCGAAGAGCCTGTACCAGTTGTAGGTGGTATGGTTTGTACACTAACTGGTGCCTCAGTACACCCCAGACAGTTGTTTGTGATAGTCCAAGTTCTCTACTAGCACTAACGGGTTGACTTCATTGGGCTACGCTCAAAGATCACTCGAATGCGCTCCATGTTCTCCGATACACACAACTGGCCTGGGCTTTTACCCTTACACCGAGAGCCAGTTTCATCAAATTGTTCATTCCAACAATAAATGATCTTCCTTGTTGGAGGTTGGATGTTAAACTTACGACGAAATGCATGTGCGCCGCAGTCGCAGACTCACTTTTACTGAACTCACGAATGCAAAAAATCTTGTGTTGCATAGTAGCCATCTCACTTACAACTGACACGGTGCTGGAGTGCTCTAGCAGTAGTATTAGAAACTTTACACATCCTCTTTCAGATGTACTTTACAGAATTCAAATGCAGCATATAGTTCAGGAAATATAGCCAATTGAAATTGTGTCCATCTTTCTGTCCATTCTTTGAAGCCAGAAGGGCCAGGGTTGCTGGAACATAAAGCCATGCTGCTAACATGACACACTGTACTATATAAATAGCATTCGTTCCTCAAGAAGTTTAAATCATGACTTCCAGAAGGCAGAAGAAGGCATACAAAAGATTCATGAATGTGTTGGCATAGTATACAATGACAGGTAGTGACATATGACTGGAGAAACCTGAAAGAAAGTGTATTGATCATATATTGGCATTCGTCCATCGAAGAACTGTCACCATATCGATTATGTAACAACATATATCTGGAAAGGGTTAACCCATTGAATTAAGTTGTGGAGGTTTAATTTTTTTAATCAGAGACTAAAATTGAAATTCTACAAATTACGTAGGGAAGTCAAAAATTATCTGCACTCTTGTTTTTCCAATTTATATACACAAAAGTAGGGGTTGAACAAGTACATAATTTTTCTACATAGTCTCCTTACTTTTCGATGCACTTGGTCCAGCGGTCCACAAGCTTGTGTATTCCCTCCAAGAAGAAGGTTTTCGGTTGGTCACACAACCCTTTATGCACCCCTTCCCGCACTCCTTTGTCTTTAGAAAATCGATGACCTCGTAAAGCATCTTTGAGCAGGCCAAAGAGACATCTCTTTGGCCTGCTCAAAGATGCTTTACGAGGTCAGAAGGGGCGAGATCTGGGCTGTAGGCAGGGTGTTCCAGCACCTCAAAACCCAGTTGGTTAATGGTGTCAGTGGTTTGGGCAGACATATGTGGGCATGCATTGTCATGCAGCAACACTTTCTTCGAGAATACGCCTCAGCGTTTGGTGCGAATAGCTGGCTTCAGATTGTTGGCCATAAAATCATTGTATCTTGCACTGTTGATCTTACACCATTTTCCTGGCTAGTCTTCCAGTATAAGCCCTTTTTGAGTCCCAAAAAACAGTTAGCATTACCTTTCCCTCGGAAGATTGAGTCTCAAATTTCTTAATTTTCATTTTGTGCATCCTGTTGTGTTACAATATACAACTCTTTTATTGACTGTCACAACACAACAAACAGAAAAAATCAAGGTTAGCACCCAGCTATGGTTTCGCTACATGTTTCAGCCACTAACGGCCATCATCGGGCAAACGTATTAACAAACATATACCATTGAACTGCTGTACATTAGATTGGATACAGTGTTATTAACAATTTAAAATACACTGCGTAAAAATATAATAAGTCAGATTATATAAAAACTAAAAGTTATTGCATAAAACAAGATAGAGTCATTGTTTACTTTCCATACATTACGGACAATTCTTCGTAAGATGAGGCACCGACTATACAATTAATTAATTTGCAACATCGTGGGCCTCCTGTACATTCTTATATAAAAGAAATATCAAACTTCCTATTGGTCCATGGAAACCTATGAAAAGTAAAAAATCAATGACTGATTCGGTGTTGTATAACATCAATTAAGTTTTATCCTGTTTTATTCGTTTCCCACCATTGAATGCCTTTCAACATGTCAACATGAGTGTAATCTTGTTTGTTGATTGCCTTTACACTGAAGCTGTGGAGGCGGTAGTCACAGGCCACTTTATCGGCTTCTGCCTCCGAGTTAATTTGGATTCTAGGTGAAAATAATTCAGAGGCCAGGCTTTGAAACTGCTCCCAATCTGTGAATTTGTCAAATGGGCTCATGAGCTTCCTAGTTCTACATTGTGCTTTCAAGTTCTAAGGTCTCTGATTTTTTTTCTCACACAATAATCACACGAAAAATTTGAAACTTCTGTCACTTTTCAATGTAATCTCCCTGCAGCTGTACACATTTTTCACAATGTCGACGCTATGATTCCATGGCCGCTGCGAACGCTTCTGTAGGAGTCTGTTTTGACAACTGGAAAATTGCTGATGCAATAGCGGCACGACTGGTGAATGTTTCAGGATTGAAAATGGTATCCATGTCTCATCCATTGTCACAGTTGATGAAAAGAAAGTCCCATTCTTGCCTTCATCACGTGTCAACATCGCTTGGCAAATTGCCATGCGCGCAGCCTTGTGGTCGTCTGCCAGCATTCGTGGCACCCACCTGGAGGACACTTTCCACATTTGCTGGTCTTCATGCAGGATTTTGTGCACAGATCCCATGGAAATGCCAACTTTGGAGGCGATGTTTTCCACACCCAATCGGCGATCCTCCAAAACAACTTCCTCAACTCGCTCGACCATGTCAGACCAGCTGGTGTGAGGCCGAGATTGTTTTGGTTCGTTGTCACATGACGTTTGACCTTCTTTGAACTGTCACACCCACGAACGCACATTTTTCACATTCATGACACCAACACCACACGTCTCACTCAACTGGCGATAAATTTCAATGGGTGTTGCACCACACAAGTGGAGAAAACGAATGATTACTCGCTGTTCTTGTAATGAAAACGTCGCCATTTTACGTATCAAAAACACTCCTCACTCTCGCCGCCACCACTAGAGTTCTGTGTGCCGTACAGTGCTGCCATCTCTGTCACGCATTCACAAAGAGTGCACACGTATTTTAAACTAAACCTCATGTGTCTATCTGCTCCCAGTCCTGAGAAAAAATCGGAGACCTTAGAACTTGAACGCCCCTCATAAAATGATCCAGCAAGTGGAAAACAACTGGTAAGTGATTTGAGGCCAGAATGTCAGAGACACTGACTTCTGACAGCCGGACATTCTTGTGCACAACAATATTGAGCATGTCATGATTTCCTGCAGTAGAGTTATGAGTGGAACATGGTGGTTCTGAAACTTCAGATTCATATATATGCAGTAAATTAATAGTTTCATGCCTGAAGGGTTGTAAAGTATGCTGTTCCAGAATTGATATTTAGCATTCAGATCTCTTGCCAGTAGCTACTTATGTCTAAAGCTTATGAGTTCAGTGATGTCTGCATCCTTCCAGACATGGCCTGGTGACTTACAGATTGCTGCAAGTAGCACTTCGCTATTACCAGTTGGTTTGTAGACCCCAGTATCTGCTATTGAAATAAGCAGGGGCAGGTCTCCTTGGTTGTGGGGAATGTCTTTTTTCCCTGGGAAGCAGTCAGTCCAATAAAAGTGATAATTTGGAATAAATAACCTCTTGTGAGGTTTGAGATGTGTCTCTGAGAGCAGAGCCACGTTTATATGCAGGTCTTAGCTGTTTACAGAGCTCGTAATGCTGCATCCAAATATCATTTGCAGTAAATGCTATGACTGAGTGACCTAAGGCCTCTAGCAGCAGTTTTGTTTTATTAAGTACAATTTTTAGAATGACAGTTATTTTGTCTTTTTTGACAACTCTGTCATGGTCAGTTGCACTACAGTGGCTACTTTTAACTTGTTACTGTTAGATGCACTGGGAGCCTGTACTGACAGACCTGTTTTCTGAATTTCCTATTGTGGCAGATGCTGCTGTACGGTGAGCTGCATGTTTTTCCCAACTGTCTGCAATGCGTATGGTTGCTGGTGTTTAGTGTCTTGACACAGTGCAACTGCATAGAACTGCTCTGATGAGGTGAACTTAGAGAAGGACGTCCTCACATAGGATCCCTTTGGAGCTGATTGTGCACTTCTCTTTAGCAATTCTTCTTTTGCATGGCTACAGCCTTGATATGATGCTGAATGAGGTTTCTCTCCTACTGTTGTGTAATTGCTGCAGCTTGACATAGGTTCTGTATATATCTTTTAAGGGCCATTCTCTGCAGGTGGCCACCACTGCACCACAAACCCCGAGCAGTTGCTTGCAGTTCCCCAGACATGGCCACAGTTGTGGCAGTTGTAGCACATCATAAGGCTAGTTTGAGCTCTGTATAACTGCCTTGGTAATAATATGGTTAAGGCTACTCAGCTTGTATATTTCTAGAGATTTTATGTTTGTTTTTAAGGTAACAAGGAATAGAGCAAGGGTTTCCACATGGGTTTGCCCATCGGGTGCTCTTCGAGTGGCAGTCATGTGCCTCACGATGATATTGAAGCCTGAGTCCTCAAGGCTGTTGGAAATATCTTCTGCCTGTGTGTCCAGGGAAGGTGATAGGCTTTTCAGAATTTGGGGAGAAAGTAAAATAGTGGAGATTATTTTTCTCCAGGTAGGATTTTGTGACTGAATAGTCTGCCATTTCTTTTGTTATGATATGGGTTCCATTTCATTATTTCAGAACTTTTACTCTTCTTTGACATGTTCTTTTAAATCTCTGGAGTCGAATGAAGTTTGTGGTAGAAGTCATCACCATTGGTGGCAGCCTACCTGATTTTCTGGGAGCCGTCTGCTCCAGTAGTGCATGCTGTGACCCAATAGTCTCCGTATCCATGTCAGTAGTTCTGAGAGGTATGAAGAAGTTGCAGGTTAACTGTTTTGGAGGCAGGTGCTGATATTGGGACTGGTTTATTTGACGTCTTGTGACTGTCTGTGTGTATGAGAGAGAGAGAGAGAGTGTATATATATATATATATATATTCCACTTGTGTCACTTTACTTCCTGGAAGTCGTCATTCTCGCCTCTTGCCCTGCCTCTGCACTCATCTTAAGGATGGCCTTCAGTTCATACAGTGTTACTGTGTGCATGCTGTAAAGAGTGCTAAAAAGCGGCTTCCCATCCAGACCTTTGCAAATGTTTGCTAAGTTCTCCTTCACACTATTCACAGTAGAGGTCCATTCAGAGCTTTCCTCCACTTTATCCAGTGTGCATCTAGCAAGAATCTCAGTGTCATTGAATACTTTATGTACCTGTTGTACTACAGCAGCTGCTTCTGATTGTTGGGTATTTGTGGTGGCATGATATTCAGATTTCAGCAGTGCTAGCTTCTGTCTCCATTATTTCCTGAATCCCAGTACTGGGACATCTGCCATATTGATGTACACTGAAGTTCACCACTTGTTTTGTTGTTTCACACAGCACTGTGCACATGTGTGGCCAGGTAGCAAACTTTACAGATACCACCTTCACCACATGGAAGTTGGCTGTGAACACACTACGTAAAGTGAAGTCCGTGACAACCACTCTGCCCAACACATGTGCCTTACAGGTCATGAATCAAATCAAGACCTGCTGTAGCCGACTTACTGTCTTGACTGCGAACTTATAACACTTTCACTAATCTACACACACACTAAAAATGAATACTATAAGCACTGAGTTTCTACTAGTCATTGCTTGGTAACATCCGTGCTTAGGAATTATAAGCGGGATGAGGTCAGATGGCTCTCTAGACTTTCACTCTGACCTGACTAAGCTCCAAACCTTGGATTGCTTATAACCTCTTGGCACAGACCACATAGAAAACACAGCTTTTCGACTGTTGTAGTCCAACAGTCGCGGTATTAAGAAACTGCTGTCCAGAAATGGGAACATGTTTACTGAGCCATTGCCTAGAAACAGCACTGGTATATCCACCCATATTGTGGTTGTTGCATAGCAGTGGCTCTACACACTATTCTTTCCCCCCAAAATAACCACACAGTATGAGTTTACTACCTCAAGTTCTTTATGCATAAATAATTTGTAATAATTAAAGCCACAAGAGAAGTTTTTAATTTTGGAACCTTGCTCACTTAAAAACAGTTGTAATTGGCCACTGTGCTGTTAGGTTTGCACATAAGTAAACATGAATTGAATTGAATTGAATTATTATATGCATTAGTGTGTTTTTCCTCCAATGCTTACCTTTAATTAGTCTTTGACTTTATCTCCACTGTGTTGTGTCTGTAATTGGTCTTGCAGCTGTTGGCTCAGCACATAAATAATCGAATTATTATTATTATTATTAACATTTTTTCACATAGCAAATACTGTCTTCTGGGTTGTAATGCCATGTAATCTGGTAGAAGTTCACTGATGTTTTGGAGGAACAAACTGCCTCCATTTTAAGGATTGAAAAGTAAGCCAGGCAAATAGGTAGCAAGCAGCACTGCATTGCTTGATGCCTTAACATCTGAATTATCTCTAGGTATTGAAGGTTTGCTCTTTTGTCAGTGTAATGTCAGAAACCACCGCCATGTCCCTCAACTAGAACCCCCCTTCATTCCTTTTCCCCCTCTCCTCCTGCCCTACGCTTGCACCCTTCATCCTTTCACCAGGGACTAGCAGTCTCGCCTGAAAACTGCAAGGGGATTCTGCTGCACACCGTGGAAGAGTCTGGTGCTTCTCTCGCCCCCAAATTATTTCTTGAACTTTTGGTTTGCTAAATTAACGGCGGAGTTGGTGCACGGTTTTACGTTGTGGCGTCCCCTCATCTGGGACAGTTTGTATTTTTATTTCACTGAACCAATTATATTATTATATTTATTTTGTGTGTATATTATTAATTTTTTTTTCCCAAACCACTTTTCGGCTCTGGGCCTTGGTACGTTTCATCAGTCTGGCAATGTGTATGGCCTCATACACTGAGTAAGATATTGCAGGCAGTGAAACCTTCCATGTGTGTGTCTGGTATCTTCCCTTACCTCATGGGGGATGGAATCAAAACAGATTTCATATTGGTAACATTTATATTGACACAAAACATTTGTTGCATGGAGAGCCTGCACCTTTTTCTACATCCTCTTAGGAACCCGACACTGTTCTGCGTATTCTGATCAAAAGTCCATTTTATAATGACTACTGCCATACCTACCATCTTTGTGGAACAGTGCACAGTGCTCTCATCTGTTAAATTATGTCTGATGTTTGGTATTTGTGAACTGTATAGGAATCTACAAGTTGATTTAACTGAATTTGTTTCATATTGTTTTAAAGCTTGAATCTTTTATGTTTTTCTTCAGAGTTCCTGGAATGGTTTTTAGGACCTAATGATATGTCACTATATAGCGTGTTAGTTTTTACTACTTTTTTAACTCTCCCATCTCTTTATTGGACTATTTATTGTCAGGCCTCTTCAGAATTATTATTTTGGTGTGTATTTTTAGTTTAATTTTTTACAGATACACGTAGCCTCACATATATGTGCATATGCGCATTTTTCAGCATTAGATTAAGTTAAATAAGTTAGAATTTCCGTACTAGGCCTAATAACTGAATTCAGAGACAAAATATTCATGATATAGTACTACAAAGTTGTTTCCCATATTTTTTGAATGTGCATTTTTAAACGTGTAAGTTATTTTTGTTAACAGGTTTTGTTACAAATCTTGAACTTAAATATTTTTTTAAGAAGTGAGTACTTGAACAGTTCTGTGTAATACCACCATCTTGCTTTGGTATTTTTCCATTAAAATTAGTAATTACTGTGCGTTGATTACACAGGCAACCAACAAGGTCGTGGTGGAGACTATAACAGCAGTTACCGCAGCAGAAGGAATGAAGGAAGCTACGGTGGTCAGCCATACACTAACGGAGGAGACGATTGGGGAAGAGAAAACAGTAGCTACCGCCCTGCAAGCAGGTGCATAATGTACATTTATAAGCAGATGAAGCCACTGGTCAATATTCAGCATGAAATGATTACTGAGGCACAGAATTTTATACACAGCAAGTTCTGTAAACTTGTAATTGCAGTCATTTCTGTGCAAAATTAATAGGGATCTCCCCTAAGCCAAAGGTGTGTGTAAGATGATGTAATGACATATGCCTTAGGATGCGGGAGAGACAATGAAGCAACATTAGTAACTATAAAATAGGAATCTGAACATCACATTTTAATTATGCAAAATTTGTATGTAATTATATGTGATTAAATCAATTTTGAGTCTTTAATTTAGTAATGATGTGATGACTCTAGGATTAGGCAGTGTGAAAACTTCTTTCAGAACTGATAGAAATCACTTCTACTGGTGAACAGAAACCAGGAAATCAACTGGAAAGATTCCAGAGTCATGAATTTTCTGCTGTTCACCTTTGTAATTTGCTACTTTTGAGTGTGAAAATCAGACTCTGTTTTGTTAAAAGTTACTAAATGTGTGTTACTGACATTTGTGAAACTTGTTCTGTTTATAAGTTATCTCTAGAAACCTGAGTGTCTGTAAAGGCAAAGACTTTAAATATTTCTTTTCCCATGACAGTTTTGTCTTCATAATTTTTGTGTAGTGCAGATACATTCATTTCATTCATTCATTCATTTATCCATCAATGGCTCTACAGCCCTTTGATGGGCCCTGGGCATTTCCTGAGTTTTGTAATCCCTTTTTACACAGGGACGAGTGGTCAGCCCGTTACAAGGCTGCTTCCTACACACAGGATAAACGCATACATGGACATCCATGACTTGAGTGGGATTTGAACCCATGATCCCAGCATTCGAGCTGGTGAAGACAGTTCATGCTTTAGACCGTGCGGCCACTGTGATCGGCAGTGGCAAACACTGTAATATTTACTTTTAGTGAACCAAAATCTGTTGTTGGTCAACGTTGTGTAGTAATTAATTTAAACTGTTTATGTACATTTGGCCATGGCTTATGTAGTTTGTTCCTAAGCCACATGTCGATGCATGTTTTTTATTTATCCTATGTAATCACTGTTTTTAGAAACAGATGCATTTGAACTAACAAGGCCTTCATCCTTTCCTTGTCTCAAACAGCAGAGTGGAGGTTAGAGAGTCCAGAGAAGGGATGATCTAACAGTAATAGCAAAAATGTCACAATTAAAATTAGTTAACACGTTTTGGGGTAAAAAGTATGCTGAAAGGCTGAATGTCACCAAGGGCACTAATGGAAGGGAGGGGCATTGGACTGTGTGTCCAGTATGTGCTCTGTTGTGGCATGTCATGTTTAGCCATCACTTAGGGCTGGTCGTCTAAACACATGCATTATTGGAAGAGTGTTTCATTTCCTCCTCCATGACACAACAACATTGTAATGTTGGTTTAACCCCAGTCACAGTTCATTGTCGTGCACACAGCTGCAGAATGCATATGAATACCATCTGTGTTACATTATTCTTAGTTATCAGTGTCACATTAAAGAGCAGCATCACCAGGTGGCAGTACTCGTATATGAACCATTCAAGAAGTGATGGTGTGATGTCGTAGCTGGGAGGGAGAAGATGAAAATTGGTTGCAGCATTGCAACAGGGATTTCCAGATACTGCCGAACAATACCATTTTTATAATTTACATGTTGCTGTTGGAAGTAGTCCTTGCATGTTTCTTGTGCTACATTGAGATGTGCATCATGTATTGCAAAGGTGATACTTTACTTATGAACTAGGTGAGTGGCTGAGCATAATGGAAAAAACCTGTGCTGACAAAGCAGAATAAAATATAAAAATTATATGATGGTATATTAATACAGGTATTTTGTTTCTGGACATTTATTAAGTACAAACAGGATGATGGATAATATCCAGAAGCTTGGATTAATCACTGAATTTGAAAAAGGGTACTTGACAGCACTGACCAAAGATTGAGGCATAGTGTTTACTCAATGTGTCTGGAACTGCATCTGCTGGACCTTTTGAATCATGAGTTTGTGAAAAAGTCGTCATATGTAAAGTTGGATGTTGCACACCTGCAGTTCAGTTGAGGCATGAGCTACAGGAATGACATTCAGGGGTCCCATGTGTACGTAGAATGCTAGATTCTTTCATGGGTGACTTGACGAGTTTTCAGAAACAGCTTCAGAATTTGTGAAATTGTTGTGTAGGGGCAGCTCTTTAGTGCCAGTGCTGCTGCAGCTGATCCCCTACACCTAGAATTTTAAAAATTAATGTTAAGAGAAGACCTGAAGCCTGTGCAAATGTATAGTGGCAATGAATCAGAACTTTATGGGAAGCACCTTTATTCAAGAGCATTGTGCCTGGGCATAAATCATCTGAAGAATATCTTATGGCTGTGTGTTGTACAGATTAATCTGGAAACCACAGAAAGAAATTTGTAGTGACAGCCAGACGAGCGTGAAGCACTGAAGCACATGACCGTACTGTTCATTATTACAGTATGGAGTAACATGGATGGATGAAGACTTTTTTTTTAAAGAGTCCATTAAAAGTTTGTGCCAGAGTTCATTGAAAACACTGACAATAAGGGTTTTGAAAGTGTTAAAGGAAACCTTGAAAGGTGACCGCAAAGTTAGTCATATGAATATGACTTCCAGTACATGACTGATGATACCGTTAGTGTGGCCACACACAAATGAGATCAGGAAGAAGGGGAGGTTGAGAATTAGGAAAATGAAACTGATTGTGTTAACCATAGGATATAACTACAGTGTGTTGACAGTATTCTAGACTACTTAGGTAGACAAGAGTGAATACAGAGACGTTAAATTTGCAAGGAAAATTAAAACTTATAAGGAGAGTATTAAACTAACATAAATTTTTTTATCTGTTATCCCTTTCAGGCATTGGTAACAGCATTTTTCATAAGTGTCATCTTTCATACACAACAGAAATTACTGTACAGGGATTAATCCTTTTATTAATATTATTATTAGAAATGTGGTTATATGAATTGTGTATTGAAATATGGTATTCACTGTGATCATTCTCCAGGAATATTGATGGCAGGGATTTTGATTGGAGTGGTCGAGGAGGTGGCCGTTGGCAGGAAAAAAGTGGTAATGAACCTCCCCCTTCACGCAATGATCGGTGGCAAGAACCACAGGGCGGACGAAATTACAGTAGTAGTGGTGGAGGGGGGAGTGGTAGCAGTAGTGGTGGAGGAGGTGGAGGTCGCTGGAAAGAAGGTCATTTTCAAGAGGTGGACTGGACCATTCCCACAGCAAGAGATGAACGTCTTGAATATGAGTTGTTTGGTTCAGGCAATACTGGCATCAATTTTAATAAATATGAGGACATTCCCGTGGAGGCGACGGGAGACAACGTACCAGACCATATCGTCAGTGTGAGTAATCATTGGTATTAGTGGTTTATTATAATTATAAAATGTAGTTAGCTTATCCTATGTTTAAAATAAATAGGTATTTATTCATGACTTGTGTATTTTAATTAACTCAGAAATGCATATTTATTGAATGCATGAGAGCGCCCTATAATCTAAGCCTGAAAATACTTTCTTTGCCCATTCTACAAGTATTAACTCATATAATGTCCAGATTTTATGGTAGAAAATCAATTTAAATTTTCCAGAAAAATTCAGCATGTTTTAGTTGAGATTACAGTGACTCCGTATGCATGAGACAGTTTTATTTGGAACACAGTAAAGGTTCACTTATTTTTGTGTGTGTGTTTGGGCAATGCAGGTGACTTAAAAGTGGTTGAATATGCTGAGGAAAGTGGGAAAATTTAGTGCCATTGAAAAACCTGGAAATCTAGGTTTCAGCATGGTGGTAAGCCTAGAATCATTTTAAGGTTTTAAAAGGTTTAACATGTGAGCTGGAATAGCGCGGTCAGTATAGTGACTGCCTATGGGCTGGATGACTGAGGAGTCGGAGTTTGAGTCCCGGTAGGGTCTGAATTTTTCTCTTCTCCATATGATCTGGGCTGGCTCCACACCTCANCTGGGCTGGCTCTGGGATCCACCAAGCCTCCTATCCAGTGGGTACTGGGGCCTTTTTTCCCGGGGGTAAAGTAGCAGGGGTGTGAAGCTGACCACACCTCCAGATAGTGCCAAGGTCAAGAAAATGTGGATCTACATATCAACTCCCCCATATGCCTTCACCGCATAGTGCTTAATTAGTTAAGCACAAGGACAACTTTACCTTTTTTAAAAGGTTTAACACTTTCAAAGTTCAAAGAATGTTAGTTGACTATATATATGAGTCCCATAGTGAGATGGAAGACAGATTTTTAGAAATTCTATGCCAGTGTGAGGCACCCTCATACCAAACACCCATATACACTGTTGAAATGTATTTTCTCTTTTGCTTCAAGTTTGATGATGTGCAGATGACTGAGATAATCTCCAATAATATTGCATTAGCACGATATGACAAACCAACACCAGTGCAGAAATATGCTATACCAATCATTATGTCTCGACGGGACCTCATGGCCTGTGCCCAGACAGGCTCTGGCAAAACTGCTGCTTTTCTGGTTCCAATTCTGAACCAAATGTATGAGAGGGGCCCACAGCAAGCAAACATCAATGCCAGGGTAAGTCCTAAAACCCTGACTCTTTTACTACGAAGCCCTCCCTGCCCTGAAACTAACTGCTAGAAATGTAAAGGCTGCTTGAGGATACATGCACAGAAATACCACAATACTTTCAGAGATTTCCTTGAAATGACGCATATAGCGTGAGAGCCAGTTCCTTCCTCTAAAACATTGATACATCACACATGCATCCCATCTGTTGACACGAATTCTGTACTAAGTGATTGATATCTCTTTCTCTGTGGCAGTTTTAACACGTATGCCAAGCCAGTCTGGTAATCTCATGGTGTGCAAAAGGTTAAAGCATATCGTATTTTATTTATTTTTAGGAAATAATACGATTGACAGTAGTTCATGTTGTTTCAGTCATACAGTCGTCGCAAGCAGTACCCACTGGGCTTGGTATTGGCCCCGACCAGGGAATTGGCTACTCAGATATATGATGAGGCGCGCAAGTTTTCATACCGTTCCCGGTTGCGCCCTTGTGTTGTGTAAGTAATTTTGTGTCAGATAAATTAAAGATCAGTTATTGAAGTGGAAAATACAGTATAGTCACTTTTATTTCTTTAATTCAAGGGTATCCACTTAGAAAGTTTACATTATTTAATGCTTATCAGAAATTTCTACAATAATATGCTGATTATTTTTTATTGTAATGGAAGTCTAATGAAGCTTGTATTCTGTAAATGCAGCTTCTGTATATTGTTGTTGGCATTATCGTCATCAGCATCATTTGGGGAGGGTGGTCAGTGATGGTAATTATGACATTTGAAACCTGAAGATAACTGTTGAAGTATAATACTGAGACCTGCACACTTTGTACAGCAGTGTTATCTATGTTGTCTCAAGGACATTCAGTAGTAAAATTATGTAATTGATGTAGATATGGTGGTGCCAATGTTGGAGACCAAATGCGGGAACTGGATCGTGGCTGTCATTTGTTGGTTGCTACACCAGGAAGGCTTGTAGATATGCTTGAACGAGGCAAAATTGGGCTAGAGAATTGCAGGTAATATTCATATGTTAATCATACTATTGCCCATATACATGTATAGCTCATATTGTATAAAAGTAATTACATAATATTTTAAATGCCATACCCGCTAAAGTACAGCAGAATATAATCTAAGCTGTTTACAGTGAATCCTTAGTCAGTAAATCTCTTACAGTAAATCAAGGTTTATAGTAAAATAATTTTCTTGCAAATAATTCAAGAAACTTTGTATATTGATACAGTAGCATGGTAGTATAAAACTGGTTTTTGAAGTAACACATTCAGTGCGAAAATCAACAAAAATTGAATTGTTGGTATGGTCTACTGTCTGCTGAAGTCAGTGTAGTGCGTGTCTTCATTTGGTTTGAATAAAATTGCAGAAGATTCCTTGGCATATGAATAGAGGTTCATTGAGGGGTCCTTTAGATTAGATTTTATCTCATTTTCCCCTCTATCCGTCCTTGTATTTACAGCATGCTTGGTTTAGTCTGTGTAATAATGAATCTGCTGACATGTGAGATGTGGCAGTTGTGTGAGGTCACATCTTATCTCTCATGCACAGCATTGCCTTCATTTGTGTTTATGGGTTCTGTAGAAGTGCATTCATGGCTGTGAAGAAATAAGGACCACTAAGAGAAGAAGAAATTGCAGAAATTATGAATGACAATAATTTTAATATGAATGTTATATCAAAATCAAGTCAGTACTGAGCAGTGACAGCCTGCAACAATTTTGTCACCAACTTTGCCAGGACCATTACTGAAACTGTTTAAACTTACAGAAGCACATTTGGACAGAAACGTGAGAATATGTATAATTATTCATTTTTCTCTGCTGTTCATTTCACAGTGCTGTCAGTATCTCAGACCATATAGCACTGAATAATAAGATGATTAGTGAATTGGTAAGGATTTGAAAGAAACTGGTTGTGGCCTAATTGAGATACTATACCAACATTTACCCGGGAGTGTTGAAGAAACCCATGAAAAACCTCCCAACAGCCAGTGTTCCAGCCAGCATTCTAATGTAGTGCCTCGCTAATACAGGCATGCTGTTCTGCGGCACCATCCTGTTATTCCTTTGAATTGCGAGATCTTTATAGAATCTAAAAAACTAAATCCAGGAGTTGGAAGAAAGAAGTATGTAACCCCCTGTTCTCAAGAAGAGTGACTGGTACATATTGTATGAACTATCAACACAGCAAAAATGGTAGAGGCCCAAGCAAATAAAATGAAGCCAAAGTGTTATTCATTGTACCTCCACCCCAGACTGCACCAGCATTCTCCAACAGTTGACCTGGGAATAAACGGGTCATTCGAACATTACAATAAGCAACTTGTAAGAAAAATTGTTTCTGTGATTGATCACAAGTTGCTTTCCTAATGCAACCAGCACTCATGAAGGTAAATGTTTTGGAAGTACAGCAGTTCATTGCAGAATGATGGCACTGTTAAACATGCAGTGATAGTCAACTTTTATCAGAAATGTGATGCAGTTTAATTGAAAGCAGCGGTGCTGAAGGTGCAGTAGAACTTAGTATAGCCAGAGATGACTGGGATCAGATGAAAGCAGGTGTGTCATTTCAAGAATATGTATCCTGTGATGATAATGTTACAAGTGATGTGCAGACCTTAGAACAGATGATGATTGAAAAGTTTGCACCAGATGTGTCTGCGGAGGAGGAAGATGGTGATTGGAAAAAGTTAATCTGCAGCAGCATATTTGTCTGCCCATGTGGACATGGACACTGAAGAAATATATCATGAAGTTTGGTGTTGCTGATGACATGAGTGTTGTGTTGAGAATGAGGTGTACAGGATTCAGCAGAACGGAAAGCAGTAGCCACTTACTTTAATGGACATATGGAAGAAGTGAACTATATTACATTTTTAATGCAAAATGCTGAAGTAGGTTACACTTGTAATATATGAGTAATACAGTATTTATTTAGTGTATTTAATTTAAAGAGCTACATAATTCTTATTTCCTTGATTTTATGTTAATTTTAAATGTGGTTTTGTATGGGTGTGAAACTTTGTCTCTGACATTATGGGAGGAACATAGACTTGGTGTTTGAGAACAAGGTGCTGAGGAGAAAGTTTGGATCGAAGAGGGATCAGGTGACTGGAGGCTGGAGAAAACTGCACAGTGAGGAGCTTTATAACTTGTAGTCTTCACCACATATAATTAGAATGATGAAGTCAAGGAGGATGAAATGGGCAGTGCATGTATCATGAATGGGCATGAAGAGAAATGCATATAGGATACTGGTGGGAAAGCCAGAAGGAAGGAGACCTCTAGGAAGACCAAGACTTAAGCGGGTGGATGATGTTAAAATGGATCTTAAAAAGATAGGATGGGGTGGTATGAACTGGATTGCTCTGGCTCAAGATAGGGGCCAGTGGAGGGCTCTAGTGAACATGGGAATGAACCTTCCATAACATGTGGGGAAGTTCTTGAGTAGCTGCACAGCTAGCTTCTCAATAAGGCCTTCTCTCGATTAAGTTAGAAAATTATGGTGTGGTAGTATGGACTGAATTGATCTGGTTCAGATTAAGGACCAGTGGAGGGCTCTTGTGGACATGGTAATGAACCTTCAAGTTCCATAAAATGTTGGGAAGTTCTTGAGTGGCTGCACAGCCAGCTTCTCAAGAAGGCCTCCTCTTGATTAAGTTAAAAAAATATGGTGGGGTAATATGGACTGAATTGATCTGGTTCAGGTTAATTACCAGTGGAGGGCTGTTGTGAACATTTTGGTCCCTTCAGAAAGGTAAAATCCAGGTTTTGCTGTGTTTCAAAGCCTGTGTATGTTCAGTACATTAGTTTTCTGCAAAGGATATAAATCATTTTGGAAACATTTTGAAGGCTACTTCTTTAAAACATGTTCCTATTAATGTGTTGGATGTCATGATCAGATTGTGAATACATGGTGCCTGTTTTATTCAAGTAATATCACATTTCAATTATTTCCTTCCTCTTTGTGCGTTCTCACGGAGCTGTAACCTAAGTAAACTCAGTAATGCATTTGTATTGAAATGTGGTATTGCACAACTGGTCTGTTTCACTGAGAGAGGGTACATTCATTTGTTTTCATGTTTCATTGAGTTGCAACTTTTCTTTGCTCAACTGTGGCCTTCTGTGATTCTTACATATATAGACATGTTGGCTGAGAAATTTCTAAATAGTGTTGATATGCATGGTAATTGGAGTTTTGCTTCATTTTGGTAAAAATCTACATTGATAGGCATTGTGTGGGAAGGTGTTTCAAGATGTGAATGTGTTAACCTATATGTGTTTTGTGGTATGAATTGGTTGTGCTATATGTGTGTCATATTCACATTAATTCTCCGGAACCCCAGATAAGTTAAAGATTTTGGTGACTTTGTGTATTTCAGGTATCTGGTCTTGGATGAAGCAGACCGCATGTTGGATATGGGTTTTGAACCACAGATCAGACGTATTGTGCAGCAGGATGCAATGCCTAAAACTGGTGAAAGGCAGACACTTATGTTTTCTGCAACATTTCCCAAAGAGATTCAGGCATGTATGAGATATAGTCTAACATAGTAAGTTTTAATGCATAAATTGAGGGATAAAGGAGAGATGCATATGTTCATCCAGGTCACATGTTTGTCTATGAAACTCATAAGAGTAAAATTCCTGTATAAAATAGTGAGTATTGGATTTGAAGATGCCAGTAATAATATAGTAGGACTGATGATACGTCACAATACATTAATTTAACCTTTAACATACGGACTTTTAAATTGCCGGCAGCTCCCCACGGCCGGAATTTAAATGGCCCTAAGTCTTTAACATTGCAAACTTTCAGAAAAAAATGCATATTTTCCATTCTATGCAACATCGGAATATGAACTAAAAGGAACCTGAAAGACAATAAAATTTTCTACATATATACAAAAGGGCAAGTTTTACAAATGAAAATCAACTGTGAGTATTTTGTCATGAAGTGCAAAATATAATCATAATTATATACGTTATGGAATTCCAAAGGACTTACCTGTTGTTTTTCTTCAACCTTGAATCGTTGTGGTGATGTAAATATGACGACACTATATACAGTAATATTTGGTTCGGACTGTACACGGTTTGGAATGCGTCACTTCACAGATTACACTCTGACGCGTGTGCCATTTCTTGAAGCAGTCCACCACACACAGCGCGACATCACACTCCTCAGCAGTAAAGCGTGCTCCCGCTTTTCTTATTTATAGAACAAACGTCTTTGTTTCCCTTTAGCTGGCCAGTATCCTCTGGTTGACTCAGTTGGGCCCCAGATGAACTTGGCCTCCCCTGAGAAACACCACTGACCGTGATATTCGCCTCATGTGATTGAAGAATGAAATCACGCACCAAAATTCCAGGAAATTTTTTGTGCGTCATTTTTCCATCACATGACTTGTGTAACAGATATTCATTGAGAATAGTCATGTCTAGTAGGTGGAAGAATACTCGCAAAATTGTGATGCAAAGTAATTGCAATAGCAGTCGAAAAGTGCCAGTCTGCCACTGATACCGAAAGTCACAGTGACGAAGATGTCTTTACGCACAAAGTAACACTGGCTCAGTGGGTTTATACCACTTCCGAGATACACAATAAAAATGATATAAAAGAAATATGGAAGAGTGGCACTGACTTCCTAACTTTTAACAAAATATAGAAAATCCGCCACTGACGTCCTAACTGAGAATTCAACACTGGAAACCAATCCCTGAATGAGCCACACTTCCTTGAAAGATCTGGTAGCACTGCTATGAAAGTGCTTACGAATATTTCCTCCTCTAACTTCTCAAAACAAAGCTGACCTCTATTGGCTCACCAGGTCATAAACAGTCATATCTAAACGTAAATAGTTTCGAAGCCAGTACCCTGATAAACGATTTCATTGTTCAGAGCTAACAAATAAACGTCTGACATGAGCGTTCATGAGTTTGTTTGGGTTTCAAACCCAAGGTCAAACTGCCAGCACTCACAAAGGAAGGACGTGGCTTGCCCCTAAAAATTATAACATTCGGCCAGCTCAGCTTGCTACTTGATGCGAATAATTATAGCATTCGGCCGTTAAAGGTTAATGTGTGCACATTCGGAGGAGAGTGCACATGCTTGTGCATATTACAGGTGTCCCCTGACTTTATGTCAATTTCAGGAGGTGACTACAGAGATCATCTTGAGTGAAAGATGTTCCTTGTGATGGTCTTGTTTTCAACAGGTTCTGAGCCGTGGGTGTTTTAAATGAGCTTGACTTGAAGGAGTTTATTGGACAGAACATTTTTATTAGGAAAAGATAAAATGATTGTATTCCTGGACCATGTTTTTCATGTGACCCCTTTCACCACAATGTAAGGGGCTGATATCTGGTGAATGAACGGGCCTCGTCGTCATACCACCGCAGCTGGTTAGGGATAGAGGGCCTGCAATTCAGTTTGTAGAAGTTGCCTAACCACATCCATGCCCACTGCATGTATGTGGTACATTTCAACTACCCGTAGTTCCAAAACCATGTTGAAATAACGTATTTTACCCAGATTGACTTCAGGAATCAGTGCTTGATTTTATGACATAAATTTGTGGGATATCCTGTATATATAAAGAACACACACAGTCCGGCCTTCCGGCCTGCACAGGTTTTCTGGAATACAGTCAAATTGAATAACAGTAAAATACAGAATCAGAGTTACCAAACTACCAGGGTACCACTGATCAATCAAGTAAAAGTAAACCAAGGAATGCATGGGAGGTGAGCCAAACAGCAAAACCAAAAGGTTTGCAGTCTGCAGCTGAGTGCAACTTGGATATAGAGGTTAAAGTGAAATTCTCACACCAGCTAGTGATAGTATGATTCCTTGCTAAAAAATGTCAAAAATGTTATACGACACGTCATGAGATTCTTAGTTTATGAAATACACATCACTATCAAATGGTATAACATACTTTACAACAGTATTGGCAATATATAGCATGTTGGTAGGTATGCTCAGGACACACAGTGCACAACGGGTCGGTGGGATCAAATGATTATAGAATACACACAGTGTGAATACAGCAATATGCTCATATGCCTTGGTACCCATAGTAGTCAGTCTGGTACTGCTGGTTCAGAATATGCAGTATCATTCAGATAGCAGTGTGTTAGATGATTGGAACAGTGTCTCTTTGAGACAGAATTGTAACACAGTGTCACATGTGAATGTAGGTTCCTTACAGACTGGACACACTCCAGCCATCGAATATGTCGTAATTGAAGTTATGAATGAGAGTGATTGGGAAGCTCATGCAATAATGCATGAGAATTTTGGCTATCCCAACTGATGGTCCGCAGAGTGTTTCATTACAGCATATTGCATCCATACCACTACTCACATAGAGCACACATTTGTTTCCAGATGATCCTCATGAATGCAGTTCTGTGATTTCTACATTTCATACTTTGTATGAAAGGCTAATACAGTCCACATCTACATCAGACCTCCTAGGCTACCCAGTTGAATGCCCCTTTTCCACACTGCTAGTCCCTTTAAATTGCTCATACCCTCTTTTTAAACCTCATCTTCTGGCAGTCAGACTCCATACTCATGTCTGAATTCACAGTGAACTAAGATAATGGCTTAAAATGTTGCATGCTATAACATTGTGCTTTTTGTTGTACAATAAATGATGTACAATTACGCAGAACGTGTAATCAAAGCTGCTGTCTTTTAACCTCTAACGGCCCAAGTGCACATATCAGTATACTGAAAGGTACATACGTCGTTGCCTGAAGTACGCATTCGTGCATCAAGCATTTGAACTCCACTAGTGGAAGCGCACACACAATTCTAAAAAGTTACTTATAAATGTAATAAAATTCAATGTACATACCTTTTTTGTTATCTTCTGGATGTATGTATAGGCTACACACACACACACACACACCTGACTGTATAACGCCTTTGTATGTTACTCCTTGAAGCACCCGAGAATGCACTCCCATATCACGTGTTTTGTACTTCAGCTGCCTTTCAATTTCATCATCTTCAAACCATGTTTTCATTGCCATTGTATGATGAAATGAAATTACAATATTTGAATTCACTGTGAACTTACAGAAAACTACAACAAAAAAAGTATAACTTTTTTGCCTGAATATTTTCAAATCTTATGTTACAATGTGTGACATTATGTTCTTTGCTGATAGAAACAAGGTTAACCCTTACACTGCTGTGGTTGACATATGTCAATCTCTGAAAAACATGGCATCCTTGCTGCAATGGACAAAACCCGTATAGAGTTTCAAATCTCATGTTTCTTTGTACCAATCTCTTTCAAACTTGGCAGCTGCATAGAGTCATCTATTGGGAACGTAATGAAGCATCATTCATTTCAATTTCTGTATTTTTCTGCCCTCTAGCTTAAGAAATGTAAAAGGTTGCATCTGCAGAGCAAAGCACGCGCTCGGTGGTCATGTGATGCGAGTATATCATAGGGCTAGTAAAAATGGCTTCATATAGTCCACGGTACTTTCTGTCCGATGAAGAACTTTTGGTCGCCATAAACACTGTAGAATCAGATGATGAATATTCAGAAATTGGTGATTTTGACAGTGAATATCATCCTAGTGATAATGAAGATAGTGGTAGCGCAGTAATTGATCAAGCAGCTCCACAACCTTCGAGAAAAAGAATCGCCCCAATCCACCATTGTTTCAGTGCCATAGTGGTGCATTCAGTCCAGTCATTCACATATTTGATGACAGTGCTTTGGGAAATTCTACAAATGAAATTCAAGATGAACCACCTGTTTTAGAATTTTTTCGGTGTATTTTTTTTGGGAAACTATGCAGGAAATAGCATCGGAAACTAACAAATATTACCAGTTTGTGATGGACAAAATTCCACCATCTACAGGGCAAGGCTACAAAAATGGACGAATATAACAATAGAAGAATTGCATGTTTTTCTCGCCTTTACAATGCTTATGGTTAGGATAAAAAAATTATCAATTAGACTACTGGTCTACTGATCCCCTACTTGCCACCCCCCAATTTTTTGATTTCATGTCTAGGGTCAGATATTTATTATTATTGAGATTGATACATTTCAGTGATGATAACAGTCAGCTTGAAGGTACAAAATAAAACCCACCATCCACCATCTCGGAACAAAATTCAGTCAAGTTTTTATTCCATTTCAAAATCTCTGCATTGACAAAAGTTTGACACTTTTCAAGGGTCGACTTTCATTCATACAGTACATTCCATCAAAAAGACACAAATTTGGAATAAAGACGTTTGTAATTTGTGATTGTGAAAAAGGATATGTATTAGATTTTATTGTGTACACAGGGGCAACTACAAAAATAGTACCTGATTGTGAATTTCGAGTATCTGGTGCTTTTGTAATGACACTTATGGAGAAATATTTACAGAAAGGCCATACATTGTGGATAGATAACTGGTACTGGAGTACACAATTGTATGACCATCTTCACACCAACAAGACAAACACGTGTGGCACTGTCAAGAAAAACAGAAAAGGAATGCCTAAATTTTCAGAAACAAAATTAGATAGGACAAACAGATTCAAGGTCAACCGATAAGATGAAGGCTGTCAGGTGGATTGACCACAAGGAAGTTTGCATGCTAACTACACTACACTCAAATACAATGAGACAGACAGGGAAACAGGATAGACACACAAAACAACAAATAGAGAAACCACACTGTGTCATTGACTATATCAAGAACATGGGAGCAGTTGACAGGACAGACATGATGATCACCTCTATCGAATGTGCAAGAAAATCGCTGAAATGGTATAGAAAATTTTTTCTGTACATCTTGGATATCACTATCTTGAATTCACATGCACTTTTCAATGTAAAAATCAGCAAGAACATATCTCTAGCAGATTTCCAGCTTCAACTTATCAGACAGATCATCCAAAACTACCATATCCCTAGAAAAACAAGTAAAAGAGGACATCCTTCAGATGGTGACCAACCACTCAAACTTACAGAATGACATTTTCCATCTCCTGTACCACCAACACCAAAGAAGAAGTATCCCAACAGGCAATGTCATTTGTGTTCAAACACAGCAAGTGGAGAGAGAAGGAGATGTGAGAGCCGGTACATGTGTGCTAAATGCAGTGTTGGTCTCTGTACACCCCTGCTTCCAAAAGGATCATACATTACAAAAATTTTTGAAGGTGCATAGTGGAATGTGTAAATATTGTAATGAAACTACTACTGACAGTATTTAAAGTGTTTATGTGCATAATACATTACTTTGGGCAGCCCTGACTTTGGTTTAAAATCTATAATAGTTTTAAATAAAGTTGTGGACTTTGGTCAACATGTGACATAGTGGTAAGACTGTTATATAAGTACAGTGATTCTAGGATAGTGAATTATGTACTTTTTTGGCCATCTTGGACAACTCTGTTTTAATGGACTTTTTCACCTGTGAAAAATACTGAATAATTCAACATTTTTGCAACTTCTATGGCCTGTTCCCTCTCTGAGGTGAGATTAATTACATATTTATCACACATTTTCATACTTTGCACTTAAATTATTTGTAAAAGATTTATTCAAAAATAATTCAGTACAGAGGGTACTGAGAGTTACTTATCATACTAGCAGTGGAAGGGTTAATACCATTCCTTTATCATAAAAATTATGTTAGATACATAATTTTTAATGAAGTGCTTAAAATTATTTAAAGAGCCAAATGCCAAAGGACATTCAAACACCCAACAGCAGCAGGCATTTAATTAAACTCTGTCCAGCCCACCCTACTACCATTTAAAAAATTTGACATTTAAAGGTTAACTGCACTTGTGATGCACATGCAAATTGTGTCTCTGAAACACTTTGAGTGTACGATCACACTGCACATACCAACATGACATCACACCTGTTTTCATTCCTGAGTTCTGAGTGTTCAAAATTTTGGCATTCTTTTTGGTAGACCCTGTAATATGCAGTGAAGGGGTTAAATTGTCTTTAGATATCTGATTGCAGGGTATCAGTTGCTGATAAGATTACAAATGAATGAAATTGTTAAAAAAAGAGCTCAAATATGGGGTCACATTTTAATAACTCAGTAAGGAAGACTTTTTTTCCCCATTTTTGGCCATTGAGCCTGAACATACTCCATCCTGAACTTGCCTTTTTTACTTTTGTGGTGCATATTTTACTTTAATGCCATTTATTAAACTGTGCAGATCCTGGCCAGGGACTTCCTAGATAATTATATATTCTTGGCAGTGGGCCGTGTTGGCTCCACATCAGAGAACATAACTCAGAAGGTAGTGTGGGTAGAGGAGCATGACAAACGCTCCTTTCTTCTTGACCTTCTAAATGCAGAAGGATTGAATCAACCAAGTAAGTACATGACAGTTGTATTTTGAGAGACCATTGCTGACTGAGGAATAGCTTGACTTTCCTCAGGTTCCAGGTATTGCTTCAATTTCAGCTTCCATACAGTTCCTGATCCTTGAAATTAGGCCTGACACAATTCATTGTTTAAGCAATATACTCTTACATTGTCAGTTTTTAAATTTCTCATAATGTGGTTTAGATTAAGATAAGTGCATTTGTAACCCTCCAGATATGAGTTGGATGCTGGCCTGGATTATTTCAGCCTCAAACATTTTACTGCGATTATTAATAATATATTGATCCTCTGTGTGTTACCTATTTAGTAAACTCCAAAGCAATAGTTTTTTATAAATGAAAACTTGGGGCAACAAAAGTGCTAGGGTGATTCCATGTTCCAAAAATGGAAATTTTTCAGATGTTGAAATATGTTTAATTCTTTATATGTATGAAGTAGTGCGTTTCATACAAAAATAATTGCTCTGAAGCTTGTGAAATTAAGCACAGTGTAGATAGTCCAGGAAGAGTGAGGAATCAAGCTTGGAAAATGGACATGGGACCTGTATCAGCACTCAGAGCAACATATTCATGTTCTTTGTATGATCATATTTAGTTAACATACAAGGTGATCCATTTGAGATGTCACAAAAACAAATGAAAACGGAGAAAAAATCCACTTTATTACCAGTTAATGGTACATAGACATGCATGAGGGTTGGAACTTTAATAGAGGCAACACTGCTGTAGAGACGCCATGCAACGGAACCAAGTAATGTCGTCCATACCACACGTTAGTTACATACCTACCCTACCTCAGAGCAAATGGAATCTCCCTTCCCACATCACGCGCATGTGCAGTGACGAGATGAACAGAGTCTCATGTTAGCTGGCGGTCTAATGTAGTGTTGTCACGATGTTTTCAAAACAGGAACAGCGAGTTGGATAAAGATTGAATGTGCCAGAGGCCGTACAGCACGACAGTGTCATCAAGGTCTTCAAGAGGCTTGTGGAGAATCTGCATTGCCTTACCGAACAGTGGCAAGGCGGGTAAACGCCTTCAACAAGGGACGCCAAAATGTGGCAGACATGCGTCGGCCAGGTCATCCTAGTGTCAGTGAAGAAGTGTACTTCCAGCTTTACTGGAGAGTGATTGATGCCATACGATTTGTGAGCTGGCCCAAGAGACAGGATTAGCGCATACAACTGTGCTTCACATTCTGAAGGAATGCCTTGGCATGAGAAAAATTGCATCACGATGAGTTCCGCATGATTTGATGGAAATGCAGAAATGACTGTGATACGACACTGCTCATAACCACATGGAGCGTGAAGGAGAGGCTTTCTTATGCTGTATCATTACACTGGATGAGACATGGGCAAAATCATACAAGCCACAAATGAAACGCCAGTTGAACGAATGGTGTCATTATGGGTCACCACGAAAATCAAAAGTTTGTCTGAATCCCAGCAGTGTGAAAGTTATGGTGATTCTCATGTATGACTGTGATGGTGTTATCCTAATGCATACCGTTCTCTGACAGCAGACCATCAATGCGCAGTATTACTGTTCATTTTTGGAACACAACCTGCGACTAGCTTTGAGAAAGAAGCAGTGACACTTTCTGCAGAACCCACCCATCATTTTGCAGGACAGTGCTAAGCCACATGCTGCGCAAGCTGTGGCTGATTTGTTCAATCGATGGGGCTGGGAAGTGCTGTACCATCCACCATACTCCCCGGACTTAAGCCCTTGTGACTTCGACTTGATTCCTAAGATGAAGGAACCATTTCATGGCATTCGCTTCAGAACTATTCCAGAGATTCTTCAGGCAGTAGATCGCTCCATTTGAACTATCAACATAACAGGTGCTTCTAAAAGTATCCTATGACTTCCACATCACTGGCAACAGGTTGTACACAATGCTGGTGACTACAGTGAAGGACAGCAAAACTTTGAAACATGCATCTATTTTGTATCGGTTGTAAATAAATAGTTGCCACTATTAAAGTTCCAACCCTCATAGGAAGGACACCACTTTCGTGTCCCAACACGTTAACATTCAACATGACTGCCATGGCATACATGGCACAGTTCATACCACACGGACAAGTTGCATCATCTAGCATACAGCATTTCTGGAGTTATTTGTGTAAAGGTTGCAGTGATCTTCTATTAGAGGTCAGTTTCATTCTGTGGTCTTTGTCCATATACAAGTGACTTGATGTACTCCTACATGAAAAAGTCTGGAGGCATCAAGTTCATGGAATTTGCGGAGCATGGGATGGGCCCATCACAGCCGCGCCAGTGATTGTTGCATTGTGTTGTCTAAAAGACTCCCGCACTATGAGAGCCCAATGTGGTGGAGTGCCGTTGTATTGGAAAAGATGGTGTTCAGTACCCCATCTTGCATCAGTTGTGGGAGTACAAACTCCTGGAGCAGGTCTAGGTAATAGGTAGCACAAACGGTTCCCTCCGCAAACATGACTGGACCATACATTTTGTCATGGGTCATTCCACACCACATGTTGACTTTAGGAGTTGCTGGTTCCAGTTTGTAAGAGACTTGTGATTCTCAGTTCCCCAAATGATAGTATTATGTGTATTGACTTGGCCACTCACATGAAATTTGGCTTCGTCCGTGAACATTCACTGATGTAACCACTGATCGTCTGCTGCCTCCCACAATGTCCGATGTGAAGGGACATGGTGACAGTTGTACTGGTGTTGAAAAGCTCGCTGGGCCCTTGTAACACTCGAAAATTTTGCAAACCGTACGACAGACTGTGCTCACTGTTGTGGCTTGACTGCTATGTTTGTCTCTCCTGCACTAGCACTGCCACGCCTCTGAACTATCTGTAAACCCTCTGTTCGCCCTACATGGACATCCTTCCCACTTAATATTCAAACAAACTGCTCAGAGATATATACATTAACTTCTTGTATACAACAGTTTATTTTCTCTAACATCTCAAATGGATCACTCTGTAATGACCTATTACATGTTTCTGGTATAATTACATATGAAGTATGAAACGTTACTATATATTGTCATGATTTAGGGGTGACTGTAGGTGGGGTATGAATTGGTGAATAGATTTATTGGCCACTTATACACACCACTCAGAACTACAAGTAATTACAGCGCTATTGCTAATCTCCACACTTTACAAATCACCACAGCACCAGCTAAACCTTTTTCCAGCCTTCTGTGTATTCATCAGCTGTTTCCTGATAGCAGCTTCTAACAGTGGAGATTTTTAAGTTTCACACCCTCAATTTCTGTCTTCACAGTCTTCCATGTAGAACTCAGCTAACTAACTCTCAGGCTGGTGGCCACATCACACCAACCTCCTAGTGTTCTCTTCACAGGCTGACTTTCAACTGACTACTAACTGGGTTACCCCAGTTTTCTTCAAGATAACTTCTTGGCACAAACCGCGTAGAGAACACCATTTCGAACAATAACTGTTGTTGTAGAAGTGTGTTTACTGTGCTTTTGTCTCATTGTTTGTTTCACGATCTATGCTTAGCAACAGGTCCATACATCACAGTATCCTGGTACCATTTATGATATTTCTCGTTAATTTTTCCATTCATATGAAATGTCAATTTCTAATTAGGTCACATATTTTGTAATGTATTTCATACATTAATTTCCAGCAATCTTCAAGGAATATCACGAAACAGAATGTAGTTAGGTTCCACTTACCCACTTGACATACAGTGAAATTATTTGGTGGAAATGCTGATGCACAGCTTTTCTACTGTGTGTGATCACTAGGGACCAAATTTTTATGCCCTAATAATCCCTTAAATATGTATGTATTTATGCATGAAAAACTTCCGAAATATGCACATAAAAATTTACACCAAATATTAAAATTGATTTTACATTATTTTAAGACCAACAAATCAATATTTAAGTTCATTTTATCTAATCACTGAATGATTCACTTGCAATAAAAAGCTATACTTAAATACAAATCATGCAACAAAGCCAACATATTTCATTACAAATTTAAAAAAAACAATGGTACTCACATTTGGCTCTCCAAACTTTCAACTTCTCTTCTGTTGCAGTTCACAATTACTAAATGTTTGAGGTTTTCCATAGTTAGTCGCCTCCTGTTGTATCGCAAGATGCCCTTATAGCGGGAAAAACTTCTTTCCACCTCACAGGAGCTTAGGGGCTCATGTAGAAAAGCCGCTATTTGCTCCGCTCTTAGTGATTTTTTACTTGGCAGTTCAGTACGTTTACCTGCTAAAATTTCTTCAATTTCACAAATTTGTTCATATCCTGGATTTTTTTAAAGAATGCTGTATACTTTTTCCTATCCTACTTCACCAACTCTTCCAGGAACCGAATTCAATTTGGAAACAGTGGTTTTGAAAACACTTAACGACTGATACGAAGTAGTATTGCTATTGCTTGCCTCCAGTGAGGAAATGGCAGACGGCAACTGATGCAGTTTTTGTGCATTTTCTTAGCGACTAAATAATATCTGTATTATCTACAAGAAACTGCTTTAGTTTATAATTGCGTAAATAAGCTCAGTAAGGTAAAAGGCTGTGGAGGCCCACAGGGTTGTGAGACATCAAGGCTCCCACATAAGATGAGTGCCAATCTATTTTTATACCCGTGATAACATGTAAGAGTGTGTCAATTTAGAAATACAAAATAAATATAAATGGAAGTACCTTTTAAATTCTGTTAAGTTATAGAATGAATATGCATTCAAGCCTGGATTTTAAGTTATCTTAAATTTATTTTTATTTTTCCTTCTTACTTGCTGAACACCTCAGCTATTTATCCCTTGCCCTCACTGCATAAAACTGTTGTGTTTTATTTTATGTTGTGATAACACTTTTGTTGTGTTACATTCTTGTTAATGTTTGTATACATTGTGTGGCCATGTATAATCACCTTGGCTTCTTTGCAGATATTGTAACATCAGCTGTAGAAATAGCATATATATATATATTGTAACGTGTTTCCGTTACAGAATACGCCGTAGAGATGGTTAATTGGTTTATTTAACAATCTGCAAATAACGGCTACAATTAATTATCACAATGTTACGGGTTTCCACACTTTACAAACCCTAGAACAAAATCTCTTAACACTCTCTTCGAGAGTCTTCACGTACTAATAATGCGGGAGCTATACAAGTCTCCCTGAATTACACACTCCAGATATGACTGGTTA